>NW_019272022.1:10000-49527 GCF_002738345.1 Cucurbita maxima | reverse complement strand
AAAAAAAAAAAAAAAATAAAAAAAAAAAAAAAAAAAAAAAAAAAAAAAAAAAAAAAAAAAAAAAAAAAAAAAAACAGGCTTCCTAGAGGCCTGTTGAGGAAAGAACTTTGAGTGGACTAGGAAAATGAAAAATTTATGATGCTATGTCAAGCAGTGCTGTTATATCTACCTAGTATCTACATACTTTTCCATTTTTCAAAAGCATACACTTCGAAAGAAAAATAAGAAATTTCTTGTGGAATTGTAACAATGAAGGGAAACTAAACCATTTAGTTGATTGAAAATTTATGTCATCATCACCCAAATTAAGGAAGTGGAATGAAGCTTTGATGAGAAAATGGTCATTAAGGCTTGCTAAAAAACCAAATGAGTTATAACTTATGGAGCAAGTAACATAAGCATTTATGAGAAAGATGATCTAGGTTGTTTGAAAAAGAGAGGAAATTATTCCAAGACCAGAGCCCTTAGAGCAACTTATCAAACTAAAACCTAGAAGAACATATACTTTTTGAACCGAACCTCAGAACAAAGATTGAAGAGAACATCCATTTATCAAGGTTCCTCAAGCTACTGTAAATTCATTTTTTAAGAGAACCATGACTCACTATTCCCATTTTCTAAGAAATGACCTTCCAGAAAATGACATGCTCTTTGTAGAATAGTCAAATCCGGTTGGTTAAAAGAACTCATAATTAACCCTGAAGATTAAGTTCTTTTCAACTCCCTGCTAAAATAACAATTCTTCTTGGCTCTTTCTCGGATAATCACCAGTTTTAAGACCATCCCATCCAACAATGAAGCAAGAGCATCTCCTATTTTTGGTATCAGTATATGTTTCTCAGTTTCAAACTCCCTACCTGAAATGAGCCACCCAACTCAAACGAAATTCCCTTTCCCAACAAGAATTCAAAGATTCAATGCATACCCACAACAATGTCAAATGAAAAATATTATCCGAACAAAACGAAAGCAAGCAGAACTTGAAGGAAAATACCTGTTTTAAATCATTCCCAACATCAGGAAATTCCTTCAGAAGCTCGCGTACAACCACTTCAGGCTCAATAGTTCCCAACTTCCGCCTCTCAAACTCGCTATCACTAGAATTCCCTGAACGTGAGGACTCAGCATCACTTTCAGATCCATAATCATCCCTCTTTCTCTTGGCCTCCCTTCTCAATTTCTTCTTTCTCATCTTTCTATCTCTCTCCCTATTCCTATCTTTTCTCTTCCTCTCCCTATCTCTAATCCTCGACTCTCGCTTCTTGTCCTTCTCCCTCCTTGAACTGCCACTGCGGCCATGGCGGCGCGACCGCATAGAAGAGCTGTCCGAGTTATCTGAAGAGGACGGTGACGATGAAGAAGGCTCTGAATACTCAGTACGCTTCTTCTTCCTCCCACTTCCCATTGGAATTTGCAGAGATTTAGTTGGATTGCAAAATTCAGAAACTAGCCCAAGAAAAGAAAAAATCAGTGCCGGGCGGCGATTCCCTACTGGGCGCCGAGATTAGCGCGCCGCTGCGGAGCAAGGACAAGCCACCACAGAGGTGATAGAACTTGTTCGCCGTCGAAGAGAGCTTGCCGTTGTCAGGAATCGGGTGGCCGGAGGGGTTTGATTGCGTGGGTCGTGGCGTGAAGCTTGTGGGTGGGTCGTGGCGTGAAGCTTGTGGGTGGGTCGTGAATCGAACGCCGGCGTTGCTGATCGTCGAAACAGCCCCGATGGGCGTAGTAGTAAGGGGTCTACTAGACGAAGAGAAAGAGGTAAAGGGTAGAAGTTTTCTTGCCTCAGCGTTCTTGGCTTTGGAAAATTAGAGTTAATATTTATATTTTATTTATTTTCAATATTTAAATATTATATATGGGTAAGTAATAGTCCGTAGTTTGTATTTTTAAATAAGATACACCCCTTCCATTTCCATTCTATTCATCTTTTAACATATTAGGTTCGTAATTACTCAATCAAGTTTTAAATAAAATATATTAAAAGCAGGAGTGTATATTCCATTAGACAACCAATAACTCCGACTCAATTTAAATTACAAGGTTCTTATCTAAATATAAATTGATTCAGTTCGATTACAGGTTTATGGAACAAAAATTTTGAGTTGACCCAAATCGAACAAAAATTTATAAAATATATTAAGAAGTTTGGCCTTACTACATCTACTTACAAATAACTTACTCTAGTGGAAAACATTTTTTCTTTTTATTATTTTATTTAATTTATTTTATATATATTCTTTTTTTTTTTAATATTTCAATATTGTATACCATTTTTAAATATATTGTTTATAACATAAATAAATAAACCACTATTCATACTCTTTTAAAAAACATGGTTTATAATACAAAGCATATTGTTTTGATTTTATGGATTAAATCAATACTGAAATTTTTATCCGTGTTCATGTAACATCTTAACATAATTCAATGTTGTCGTAGAATTAATGGCAACTAAATACCAGTACTTCCTACTCTAAAAGTAAAAATATAATGATAGATCCTAAAATTAAAAAATAATTATTTCTAAGGAAATTATAACAAAAAAAAAAATACTTCGATAGCCTTAAATTATCTGGAAAAATATATATAGATATATAAAAGTTGCCATAAATAATGGGTTGCAAAAGAGAGATAATAAATAAATTAGAACTCGAAACAATCCCAGTTTAGAACAAAAGATCTAATGAAACTAATTTTTTATCAATGCAATTTTGTGTTCATTGTTTTAAGGGTAAAAAAAACTCCTATAATAATCAAGAATGCTCCGAGCCACACTAAATGTTGATTCATAAGCTACACTAGACACTAGAATAGTCAAAATAAACAAATCAATCTATAATAATTCAAACAAACAAATTCTTCATTAACAATAAACAAGAATCGTAACATCCCATCATGTGGTGTATCATGATGTTCATGTTTTCTTCATTTAGGTTGGATTTTCCGCGCTAGCTTTAGTAGGATGACATATTTCTTGATTTCCTCAAGTAGATGGGATGTTGCATACCAATTTTAATTGGATATCATGTTTTTCTTGTCTAGATGGGATACCTTGCATCATGTTTAGGGGATGTTCGTCCATGCTTGGAAGTTCATTATGCCCGTGTTAAGATGTCTCGATCACGTTTCTTGCAAGATTTCACATTCATGTTGTTTACCGATCATGTGACATTTTAGGTCTTCATAGGGAGTAGTCATGAGGCATGATGAGGATAGCTACTAGGTTGGTTGACGACATGACATGACTCATGATACAAGACGTTAAGAAACCAAGATAAGTCTCCGGTTAGCATAAGAGGGTATATTACCTTAGTCATGAACCAAGAATGTACATGAGAATCCATGAAATCCAGGAAGTCTGATGATGGCATGACACTCATGAAAGACCGTGTACGAAACTAAGGCTCATAAACTTAAATTGATGCTCCAAGGTCAAGGACTATGTCAAGAAGGATGACAATAAGAAAATGCACCACCTAAGTCTTGGCTACCATAATATGAAGACTATGTCAAGAAGGATTTCTTTTGTATTTTGTATTTAACTCAAGTGGATTTTAAACTTAAAAAAGCTTATTGTTTAAAGATGAGGCTAAGCTTATCTCATCACTAAAATGAAGATTGCAAAAACATTAATGGTTTGTTGATCAATTTTTTTATGAGTGATTATGTTCGGGAGGCCAAGGTGACCTCATCAATCGAGGGAGGATTTTGGGAATATGGTTGATTTTCTCCATCATCTTATTAATCCTTTAATCTGGCGTGTTAATGACATAAACGAACCATCGCTGTTTCTAAAATTCAAATAGGGGAAAAAAACATCTTACAAAAACTTTGTGCATAAAAGGACATTTATACTGAGAATAACTTACGAATTTTTTCATTTTCTATATGAATTGAGCTAGGAGAAGATCGAATTAGGCCAAACCAAAGGTACCACGAATCGAGGGCATGCCACAAATCAACGGATAATTTGGATGTCTTTCCGAAGGCAGAATCATCATCATTGGGCCACCCTACCTAAGTTATCCTTTTACATTTCTACTATAAATATACAAATAAATAAAATATATTAAAAAATAGCAAAAAAATACGACTAATGAAAAGTATTTATTAACTAATTTAAATATTTTAAAAACTTTTTTGTTTTATATTCTTTTAAAAAAAAAAAACATAGAAAGATTTTGTTTTAAAAATACCTTTCAATGTCATCATTTATAGGAGTCTTGAAACATTCTAACATTTCATTGCAAATCTTAACCGTTTTAAGATAAAAATTTGTTATAGATGATTTGTAAGTCTGTTTGTGACCCAAATCAAACACGATCGTCACTTCTATCTATTATACAATCTATGTATGCTAAGGTTGAGATGAAACAGAGATAGTAATATATACCTCAACCACATAGTATAAAGTCTAAACCCACATCAATTGATTTCATATCCCTTTATTATCAACAATAATATTAAGAAAATACCTTCCAAATCTATTATAACTTATGACGAATTATTAGAGTACAAAAGACCACTTTACAATAGATACCAAACAAAACCAGTAAACAAAGAATTGCTTACATGTTTTATAGAATGTGAACTGATTGCCGATCCTACTCTCCTCCCAATTGTATCTTCTACGCAGGTTCACAACCCAATCCTGATCGAGAAAGGAAAGATCTTGCCAATGAGCAATATTTTTCCTTCTGCTTTTTATATTCCTTGTAACGCAGGAAGAAATAAGCAAGGTAATCGAAATCGATCGGAGACATCCTTGCCTATAAAGCAGGAGGATAAAACGCAACATTTTGGTCAAATAGTTCATGGTTACTGTTGTTACAGAGAATAGAAGAGCAGTGAATGGAGTAAGGTACGTACCTGTATAAGCGCCCATAAAGCCCAATATAAGTGAGAAGCTAGCATGAAGGTGTTTGACTCCACGTACAGAGCTTCAAGATCTTTGTGAGAAACCTTTCAGAAAATTACACTACTTCTGATTAGTATATGAATCATGTATAACCCAAAAGCACATATAAATCATGTCAACACACCTCGTCTGGTTTTTCGGGTTGCAAATAATGCCTGAAGAAATGATACTGTTCCTCCTTGGATGGATAACTGCTCAACCATTGGTAAACTAAAAGTTAAACTCCAATGTTCCTATATTTTAGAATGAAAATTTCCAGATGAAAGGAAGGTTATGAACCTACCAGCTATAGTCACAGTCATAGCCGGCATATTCATTGAAGTGATTACCAATGTCAAAGCCTCTGTAACTGTATGATCCGTACTCGAAATCAATTAAGTAGAGTCGTTCTGTACGTTTGTAAGAAGCACAATGAGGTCAATAGGATGAGCGTATTATTGGGGGAAAGCACAGAAGTCATACTAAGACTCGCAACCAATCCTTGGTCGTCAAGTTCCCTCTCACTATTCTGAGAAACTAAATTAGCTAACCAGAAGAAGATCCAGATATGAAGTCCTATGCCAATGTTAAACCACACATACTACCATTTTATCTACTCCCACATCTCCTAAGTTGTTCAATTTCAACAGTCAAAGCCACTCCATATTGTCCCTTGCACAGCTAGAGTTTTTTTTTTTTTTTTTTTTTTTTTCCTTTTTAACAAGAAAAGAACTTTCTTATTGATGGAATTTAGAAGACTAATGCTTAAAGGATAAAACTCCACAAGGAAGTAAAAAAGAATAAAAAAAAAAAAAAACAGCCCAAAATACCAACATAACTGATAACAAAACTCTAATTAAGAAAGCCAAGAAGATAAAGAAACTTGGAGCCCTAAACGAAACAAACTTGGCAAGACTGAAGCAAGGGCAATGAGAAGAACCACACCCCACCAAGCGAGATAGAACGACACCAAAAGTAAACCACAAAAGGAAGGCCACTAAAAAAACGCTGCCCTTAGACCACCTCATCAGAGAGGGCAAAACCACCAAAAAACAGAGGACCGTAGCAAAGAAGCAAATTAACAACTTGAATAGAAGTAAACTGCAAAGGCCCAATAGGATCCCAGATTAGACAGATTCCTTCACAAAATGACAAATGAAGAGGAATAAAAAACCCTTTGACTGAACTAAAAGAGACTACACACAAGCTGACAATTTAAACCCTCTGAAAAGGCAGAAAATATCCAAAACAAAATCTTCAAAAACGAACCCTGGATGAAACAAAATCTAACTTGCTGTAGTCGGAGAATGAGGGATTTCATACACTTCAAGCCCACATCTAACAATAAAAGAGGAAAACTTCTCAAGCTTTGAAAAGGTTTATCGATGGCTTGATCTTCCACAATTTCCCTAAAATCCATTTTATATTAGGAAATCTTAACAGCTAATCAACTGATAAAAAGAGAGAGCCCATATCTTCTAGGAAAGCCCCCCAAGGGGAGCGACCACCCAAAAATCTTCTAAATCTAAACTACTAATGCTAATATCAGACTCTTTATCAAAATCCTCATCCAAATCCTCCCTCCCAATCTTGATATTTATATTCCTTCAAGTCCATCATTTGTCACATTAATAACACCAAACGACAAAGATGGAACCAAAGAAATGAGAATCTCTCTGATTTAGATCGTTGGGAGGCAAACAGTTGGTATAAAATCATACGAGGGGTAAAAAAACCTAAAACCTCTCCTCCAACTAAAATCATTTCAGAGAAGTATTAAGAAATCATTGGGACATGCAGAAATATTTATTTTCTACGGAGGAACTTCTTAAAGTCATCACTTCAAACAGGTAAAAAGCTAAAACTTAAAATAAGTAAAACCAAACCAAGGAAGAATTACTTAACTTTGATATAAAATCTCCCCTTGCACAACTATTTGGAAAGTAGAAAAGATTTAATTTAGATGATGTCGCTTAAGAATTATTACAAATTGAAGAACCAATCAGCATCTAGTCCAACTCCCACCTCCTAATAACTCAGATTACCGTTTCCTATTGTTCATAAGGAATTAACATCCTTAATACTTGTGTATGATAGCCCATCCTTGTAATTCATATCATAAAGAAGGGAAAAAGAAAGCGATATGAAAAATAGAAAAGGATAAGTAAATGTGAGTGCATGAGGGCACGAGGGGAGTACACATGTATTGTTATATGAACGAGGAAGTAATGCATGGTATTGGAGAATTTGAAGGAATCAACAGAAGAAATGGAATATATTATTGTAAGGGGTTACCTTCTTCCTCATTTAGCATTATGTTCCCAGCAAGCAGGTCATTGTGGGCAAACACTACGGGGGAATTGAGGAGGCTCGTTAGTTCCTGTTCAATTATGATGAGTTGCATCAATAAACAGGACTCTGTTTCTAAATACATATATTTGTATGATTGACAGCAGTTCGTCACTTGAAAAGAAATCAAAAGCTACTACAAATATCATTAAAAAAGTTTTCATTGGAAGAAACTACCTTAATTTCAAGTACTTCATTATGAATTTCCTTAAATGAAATTGTATCATATATACTTTGCTTCCCAGTATCATCAAATTGCAGTGCAGAGGCTGAAACTCAACAATGAGAAACATGAAAGCCAGTTCAAAAGAAAACAGAATGCTTAACCGCATGAAAGGTCCTCCAACCAGAAGAAGCTTGTTCTTTGTCAAGAAAAATAACCTTTCTCGTAAAATTTTAAAATTTCGTTCCATAACTGAGGTTCTTTAGAACCTGGAATATATACTTTGTGGAATTTATTAAGCTGTTTAGCAATTTCCGCAGCTAGCTTTGGCTTTCTCATATCTGCAGGACCAAGCGAAAGTAACAAAATATGTGTTATTAATCATAGGTTACAAAAGATACCCCCACAGAGATAGAAAAAAAGGTTGGAAAGATATGCACTTGATACATGAGAACGTTAGAGATTGAATGGGGAAAGCACTTTCAAGATAAAACACACATGCAACTCTATTGATGACCAAAAGATGGACAACTCAAACTACGGGTTACAAAATCCAAAAATAAAAAATAAAAAATTGATTGCCTGCACCAAACCAGGGTATAGGTCGATTTAGTCCATTTGTTAGTGAACTAAAGCAATTGATCTTTTTAATTGACCTCCAAAACACACCAATTTCATTTTAAACTCAACTAATGCATATTAAAGTATCCTCCACAATATTACCTTCAAGTCGGCTGAAGCCACACATCCCCTATGACAGGCTACAATTCTCAAAGCCACACATCTCCTGTGACAGGCTAGCATTTTCAAAACTCCAAACTATATCCTCGAACCCAATCAAGGGCTATTTGAATTATTACTATTACTACTGGAAATTTTTAAGAATCTCAAGAGCAATGTTCAAATCCCAACCCACAAATGGCAGCTTAACGTGAAACACAAATTTTAGACTAAGATCCAACCATTATAGATGGGTATTATAAAATTAACATTTAATTTTCTGTCTACATAGATCTTAACTACGAAAATTTCAATGCAGCCACTAGAGAATGAAAGGCTATATAATAATGCAGCAATCTTCAACATTGAATGCTAGAATTGGATTGTCTGCAGATAACGTCTAAATCAGATAGATTCTAAATGTTTCTTACCTGATGGTTCTAGCGTTCGTGCATGAATAAATGACTGCACCATACCATTTTTAAAAACTCCAAGAAGCTCGGCACCAAATCCTGCAGCTGAAAGATATTTGATTGCCTAAAACAAGATTTCATGAGATTACAGAGTGAATAACATGATATAAGCAAAAGTCACCCGCTACAAGGGAGGGGAAGTCAAGTGAGAAATAAACAATGAGTAGCATTATTTGGACAATCAAATTCAAGATAAAAATTAAAAATTCATCGTTTGATTAAGACAACACTCTAGATTTAATGAAATCCAGACTTTCCTGAAACCTCTTGATTCAAGACCCATAAGTAAGGAGGGTAAGATCATAATACTAGAAGGAAAAACCCTTACGAAAGTAAAATGGAACGAAATATATAGGAAATTGTGGAGGAGAGAAAGAAGATATAGATTGAAGAGATTCAGCTATAAGACCTACACTACACCGTCAAAGAGACCGCAACAAGTCCAATCAAATATCAAAATCTTGAAAGTCACAAGATCTTACCCAGGCAATTTGCAATCTCTCTCTCAAGATTAGGATTTTCCTCATAGAGACGATAACTTAGACTCAATTACAGACAGAAAAACAATAGACACTCTCCTTAACAAATGTGAATTAATTACAACGAATAAGTCTTCGATACTCGCATGCATAAAACAAAAGTTAACAGAATATTGCCTATCTTAAGTGTTGTATATACACCAACCAGAACACCAAAAACAATTTTACTGATCAGTCACAAATTAACAACATTAATAGTAACATATAACCACTGTTGTAAATGTTGAATCAATACTCTGGGAATGATTACAAGATAGTTAATATATACAATTGAATTCTGAACCAATACAAATGGGGTTTGAGCATGATAGATTTCTTCTACGTCAAAGCTATAATTCTTGATTATCATGTAACCATGACCGAACACCAAATATCTCATGAGAATATTTTCAAAGATAGCTGAAATTTAGCTTTCTTACTTATTACATATGTTGGTTTGTAATTATAGAGGTGAATAGAGATCAATATCGAATTGCTAACTGCTAGAACCATGCATCCAGAATCCGGTAGCTTTATCAACCTTACAGCATACCTAACAAATGAAACCTATATATCACCGTTCCATGGTAAGAACGGTTAGCTTTTGATTTACAGAGTATGCAATTAGATTGTTCTAGGGCGTACTGTGCTAAAAGATGAAACCCCATGCTCGCCAAGGCAGAGGGAAAAAGGGAGAAGACGACCTAAAGAACACAGACTAAAACCAAACATTTAGCGTACACAAGGAACGGATAGTTAAACACTCAACAGTCGATCAAAAAGCGTCGCAAGTCACCTGCAGTTCCCTGTCACGATTAATGACATAATCCGTGTTAGGTCCATATAGTCTGACAGTGACAGAAACGCAACTACCGCTTTCCTCTTTCACCGTAACCTTAAGCACTGCAGAAGTCAGAAAAACAAATTCCACAAGCAACAAAGAAATCAGTAACGACCGCAACCTCGAACAAAATCTTTCTTTCATCTAATTGAACGAAGAAACACATTGCAAGCGAACACTCACGTAGATTAGTGATTCCACCAGAGACCGTTTCAACAGAGAACCGAGAATTATCCAGCTCCGACCACTCTTTGAACAGATCCTTACATAGCTCGCTACAAGAAAAACAAGAAAACGATTCAGAACAAAAAGAATCAAACAATCTTACAGAATTAGCTTCAGTAACCGCATTTCGCGAGCTCCAGAAGGTAGGAGCCGAAACTATCAAGTTCATAGAAAAAAAAAAAAGAAGAAGGAAAACACGACAAACACAATTTGAAAGAGGAATTGATACGAACATGATGTGAGGGGTCATGGCGGGAAGAGGAAGAGATAGGTCGACAGAAAGAGTAGATAACCGATACGACTCGGGGTTGCCTTCTCCATCTCCTACAGCTCCTTCCAAATCCACAGAGCCATTGTAGATCTTCTCGGCTCCCATTATTTCTCAAGTTTTTTTTTTTTTTTTTATTTTCTTTCAATGAAAAAGAATAAAACGGAAATGGATTCACAAATTCTCCGAAAGATTTGCGAACACAGTGGCGGTGATTATTTCTTAATAGAATATATGCTCCATCAACGATTCTGTCTTCTCTATGACCCTCGCAGCGATTCTCCACCATACGACTGAAATGTCCCACTTAACATTCCGTAATATTTCTAAATTGGAACTTTCTTTTATTAATTTTGACTTACAACAAGATTTTATGGTCGTTTTTTTGGATCAAAAAGACTCGCATCTTTAATAATTTGAAGTGAAATATCTTACCTCGAACTCGAAAAGAGCATGTGACGTTCATGTTCCATCTCTCATTTTAACGCAACTTTTATGAGAGCACAACCGCGTGAATGATATATTAAATATTTTTATAATTAAGAGCCTAATGAAATGAGGTGTTTTGCAATAATTTAAAAACAAAATCAAATCAATTTGATTTTTATTTCTATTTTTTACCTAAAAAATGATTTAAACAAATCTCCCAAATATTTGTCACACTTTTATTGGGTGCAAGAACCCCTATACAAATAAGACGTCAAATACTTTGGAGTGAGAGGAAGAGAATATTTGATTGGGTTTAAATTAGTACTAAATCTCAGAGCCACCATAACCAGAGGCAGCAGGGGAGGTGTTGGAAGAGGACACACCTAAAACACTTGAGTGGGCATATTGGAATTGGAACGTCGTCACCACTAGGCAAGACTAAAACAATTTCAATTTCGTTTCACTCATCACTGATTACGCTGTACGTACAACAATTAAATTAAAAAAATCCAATTTATGACACATTTATTTAAAAACATGTTTATATTTTGATATTAATTAAAAGAAAACAACCCTAATTTACCTATATTTACGTGTTTAGTTCACACCACGTCTCATCTATCTTAGAAGAAAACTAAAAATAATTTTGGTGTGTAATTAATTTATTATTATTTTTTCAATGCATTTAAATTTTATAACTTACGACTCATCTAAAGTTTTTGGTCTAGATCAAGTTCTTGATCCAACCATTCATTTGTTTCATAATATTTGATCGTCTGTCCCTGTTTTAACTCGAGCACTCTACTTGTGACGCCTCTCAAATTGTTACTAGTGATGAACCTCCTTCTCCAAGTCTACATTTTTCATTTTTCAATGAAGACTTGGATTTTTAATTGTATCAATGCAGGTCTCACGATATCTTTACCTATTTTATTTATTTATGCTTATGAATTTGGGATTTGTATGTAAGATTCACTCTCGGTCACATATGACCCGTCTACTAGACACTCTTCTAGTAGTCTAAAATAGCTCATAACCCAATGATCATGAATACTCATGTCTCTAACTTAGCGCTCAACATGTCAGCTAGGGGGTTATGCGAGGTTTAATAGACTAATGGGCAACATGCCGTTCCAACCTATCATCCCTCCCACCTTTATTCGAGGCCTAATCACAGCTAGTGGCTTCTTTATTGTACCATCATACAAAAGGGTATTTTCCATACATGACACATACTACGATAGGATCGTAAGCATAAACTAGTGGCACACACGAGACATAACAATCACGAATCCCAGACATGCTTGTATTCTACTCATGCGAACATATTTATCATTGTTGAAGTCATGCAAATAACGTTACTCAAACCTATGTCCCTAATCACATGATTGACATGCTTCGCACATGTTACACGTTATAACTTGTTTAAAAACTTTGTTAGCAATTTCTCTCCTAGAACATGCCTAAGTCGGTCATTCCTTCCCAATTTTCTCCAATTAAATCTATATTCAATAATTTTTATGGTCAATATAGATAGATATCGACAAATACGCAAATAGGATTCAAACGGGACGAATCGAAAATTGCCACGTGCTTTCTATAGGGCCACGAGCATGTGAATCTCACGTGTCTGAGCTCTTCTTCTTCCTCGTGCAACCTGTAGTTTTCTTTTTTTCTAGATCTTTTGTGCTAATTCCTTCCATGTCCCCTTGCTTGCCAACTTGCCAAATATTCATTTTCTCCTCGTGGTTTCTACTACAACATTGCCCAGTTTCAACTCTTATAATGCATTTGATATGAACCAAGACATCAATCATGCAAGATTGAGATATCTATATGATCCGATTGATTGCGTAAAGCCCATGTTAGCTACGGAACCGGGGAAAATATACAAAAAAGATAGTTCTTTTCTATTCTATTAGTATTATGTTAGTATTAGTTAGTGATCTCGACTCAGTGAGTCATTTCTTCCGTGATGAACAGTTGGCACCGGTCCTCCATTTTATCTCTATAGATTGAGGAGAAAGGGGGCTCGGTGGAAAAAAGACTGTAACATGAGAGAAGCAAGGAGGTCAACCTCTCAAATATATATACAACATGGATTATGGCAATGCAATGTAGTTGGACTCTCATGTCGATCTGAATAAATCATCCTTTCCACAGTGGTAAATCTTTGCCTACTAGGCAAGATGATAGCAAGCTACAAATTCTATCGCGGTTCAAAGATGGAAGAAAATGTTGTACAAATTATCACAAGATGTTCCATTTCATGTTTCACTTATTCTTGGAATGTCACAAAATTTAGGTGGATGATAATTTATAGTATACATTTATTAATGTATTTTAAGTTTTTTATTTACTCTGAAGTTACATTTACATTCACGGTTAATTATAGTCATAAATTATACACGGTACCTAATTATGGTCATAAAATAGGAAAATTACTACGCTTGGAAAGCCTTAAGAAGAAAGGTTAAGGGTTTTTATTTGGAGACTATATAAAACCATATATGTTATCTGTAAAATGTACCGAAGGAACAATTGTGTTTTTCTTTAGCCAAGGGCTAAATTTGTTTGCAATGGTATGTTGTTTAGATTGCATGTTTAGAATTATTCAAATTTAGATATAATCAATCTTACTTGTGGACGGATTCGAATCTCAATTAAATATTCTTACTTGAGATATTTGATCAAGATAATCGGAATAAACCTTACCTACCCAAAGAAAACGGACAAAAGAAAAAAAAAAGAAAATCATTTTTTTTTTATAAATAAGAAAATGGCAGAAATCTGCATCACAACTTAATAAATTTCTTCAGGCTTAAGGAAAAGTTTGTACTTGGAACCGAACACGCGTACGACGTTCCAAGCAAATGCATACGGCGTCGTATGGTTTCAACTTTTCAACAAAATTTCTAAATATCGCGTCTGGTCGGGTCCCATCTCCCTCTCCCTCTCTCTCCCTCTTCTTTCCAACTTGATGATCTTCATAATTAGGTTCAGTTTCTTCATCTCAGACGCCATTTCTTTTCCAATTCTCAACTCGATCACAGCTTCCACACTTTTCGATTCTTTAATTCGGTTTCTTGTCGTTCTTCAATTACGTGCTTAAAAGCGTTTTCGTTTTGATCTTCATTCGATCTTCATCTCCATGTCGATGCTCAACTCCTTCTTCAACAAGGGCTTCAAGGCTGCCCAATGGTATCACTTCTTTTTATTCTGGTTTCTTATTTTCCTTTTCGATTTTCGCTCTCATCGTTCTTTGTTAATTCTGTCGGTGACTGCATTCATTAATCGATATGCGATTACAGAATTTTTGTTTGTTTGTTTTTTTNTTTTTTTTTTTTTTTTTTTTTTTTTTTTTTTTTTGTAATTTTCTTCTCTGTATACAGTAAAACCCTGCTTAAATTGACAATTCCACGAATTAAGCTGCTGAGGAATCGGAGGGAGATTCAACTTAAGCAGATGCGACGAGACATAGCTAAGCTTCTTGAGACGGGTCAAGAAGCTACGGCTCGCATTCGGGTATGTATTACTTTCTGAAGTGCATTTGATCGGGAGGATCAGAAACAAGGGAATTGTTTGATGTCCTGGAACTTTTTGTTGTCTTACTTAGATCTGCTTTTGCTGCATTCAGGTAGAGCATATAATCAGAGAAGAGAATATGATGGCTGCTCAGGAAATTCTTGAGTTGTTTTGTGAGCTTATTGTTGTTCGTCTCCCAATTATTGAAACACAAAGGTAAACTTTCCGAACGGATTTAATCTTTAAGTTTTTGTGAGGATTTTAAGTGTTTTCTTGTGGTTATGTAAATAAGCACGAGAAAGATCTGAATGCAACTGATTTAAATAGATTACAGTGTTTTCATGGACCCTGTAATCTATGTTTGGCAATTATGAAACACATTTTATTCTAGGAAACATTTATTTATCCAATATGCACATAACTGACAAAACTAGACTAGGATGTTAGATCTCTTAAGCGGTTCTAAAATTTAAATCAATTCTGGACTTCTCTACAAGTATAGTTGTATAAAGGATTTCTATCTTTTTAGGAGCATTTAATTTCTATGATTAGATATGTTTATATTTGGTTAGAGATTTCCTTCATAAAGTGTGACTGATAATTGAGAAGCTGCATCATATATAAATATGTAATTGATGTCAAAGTTTCTCACAGATGTTGTATCCACACTATGGTCCATTCTTTCCCATTGTTAAATGAGTTGAATTTGTCCTAATGTTTGGCCTTACTCCTCGTCTATTAGTAAATTGCTTGTGGCTCTCTCTTTCTTGGGTTACTGTCGTGTTTGTATAACCCATCGTTAGCATACATATATGTTCTCTTTTGGTTGATAAGAGTGAACATTAGAAATATGCTGGTTAAGTGTGAATACATATATGCACAAAATGAATTTTAGTGAATTATGTGAAGAATATTCTTTCACCCTAGTTTGGAGTATTGAAGATCCATCTCACAATGATGGAAATTAAGTCATAGATTGTGCATTGTTAACAAGAACTACAGCTAGTTGTCCAACCTGATCATCCAACTTCTCTGCCAAATGACTCGAAGCATCAAGCCTTGCAAACTGGAAATATAGTAGCAGTTGATTTTACTTCGAGGTTGATTGTTAAATTTACAAGGAACTGAATTAGTTTGCTCTTTTAAATTTACAATTTTTATGGTTTAATCACCATGCTCTCCTTTTTTGTTGAAAATCTTCGTCATTTTTTGGTTAATAGCTTTTGTCCAAAGTTACTTGAAACTCAAAACTTCATGTCCAAATTTGTATGACTGTAAAATCTTTTAATCTTATTCTCTCTTTATTGTAGAGATGGAATGCATTTCCAGGTTTATTTTTATTTTTATTTTTATTTGTATTTGTGAGTGTCCAAGCTGGGTTGGTGCACCTCGACTAATCTCACGGGACAACCACTTGACTCTATTAGATTTGGGTGACAAAAAAAAAAACTTGTATGATATTAAATTGTATCTTTCTATGCTTCTATATGAAGTACAAATGAACCTTTTCATTCTAATTTCACTTTGCTGCTTATGGTAGTTGTATTGAACATTTATCCCTTCTATTTTATGCTTGTATCGAATGCCATTGTAAACTCATGAAATTTTCAGGGAATGTCCTCTAGACTTGAAAGAAGCAATCTCAAGTGTGTGTTTTGCTGCTCCAAGGTGTGCAGATCTAACAGAGCTTCTCCAGGTTCAGTTGCTTTTTGCAGCTAAATATGGGAAGGAATTTGTATCAGCTGCAACTGAGCTCATGCCTAACTGTGGTGTTAACCGTCAGGTTCATAGAATCTTGTTTATGTTAGATTTATTGGATGAAAAGCTTTACTGCAGTCGATAGGATTTTCATATTTCCTCTCAATTTTGATTGCAGTTGATCGAGTTGCTTTCTGTTCGTGCTCCTTCACCTGAAAAGAAACTGAAGCTCTTAAAGGAAATCGCTGAAGAACATGACTTAGATTGGGATCCTGCTGGAACTGAAGCTGAGTTTAACAAATCTCCAGAAGATTTGCTCGTAAGTGTTCCTTTTTGTCTCAACTTGCAGTGACTCTTTGTGTCTTAGTTTCTGTTCTCTGTCTTGCAGAATGGATCAGCGCAGTTTGTCAGTGCGTCGAAATTACCCCTTCCTAAAGATAAACACGACGAGACATATAGTGCTACTCCTGATTTGGGTAGTGCTCCACAACCTGATTCTGATTCTGAATTGGACACGTTAGACTTTCCTGAAGTTCCCAAGATATCAGTATCTCTGCATCCTCCTACTACTTTTGATGCTGCCACTGCACAACCACTGATTCCACCTCCATCTGTATCCCCACCACCTGAAACTGATTGTGATTCATTCAAATCTTCTGGTATTATTCCTGAAATCCCACCTCAAGATTTACACTTGAGACATGAGGAGGTGAGATCTGTTTCACCCAGCAACGATCATCTGAATATCTCTGTTGGCGAAGATAAACAGTTTTTGCCATTTATTACTCCGCCATCACTGTCATCTTCATTTTCTCATAGACAAACTGATTTGTGCCCATCCTCTGATTCAAAGACCCCTGAGGAGAAGTTTGGTTTCAAACCACGGTTTGAACAAGAAATAAATTCACCACCACTCTCTGTTTCAAGGACCCATGAGGAGAGAAATTCACTATCACCTTCTGTTTCAAGGACCCATGAGGAGATAAATTCACTACCACCCTCTGTTTCTCCTGAAGAAAAATTCGGTTTCAAACCACAGTTTGAGCAGAATCTAGATTCCCCACCACCCTCTGTTTCAAGGACAAAGAGTGAGGTCAATGTGGATGTCAGTGTGGATTTGCAGGATGTGTTGGCAGCTGCTCAGGCTGCTGCTGAAACTGCTGAACGTGCTGCTGCTGCTGCTCGCTCTGCAGCCAGTCTTGCGAAGGTTAGAATCGATGAGCTCACAAAGAAAAAGAATGATCGAGATGCTGAAGTTAGTTGTGAGAATCCATTTCACGGAGCTGCTGTAACTCCACCTGATCATAAACAAACATTCCAACAAGATTCTTTGGGGGATTATTCTATGCCATATTATTCACAAGATTCTTTCAAAGAACATCACAGGGTAAGCTGTGATTCAGACGTTACTGGTCATCACCAGCTCGAGCCACAGAAATCGGGTTTTGATTCCTCGCCCAGTAATTCACCATCAGAACGCATAGCACATCCTCATCAGCCGCAGAGGCTCCCATCAATGGATGACGACCCATACTTTTCATACCCAAATCTATTTACTTCACAGAAACCAAATCTGGGATCTGATCGTTCGTCTGGTGGTGGTTCCGATCTACACATGTGAGGTATGAGTGGAATTTTATATGACATGCTTTCGTGAATTTATATTTTGTTCAGCTTTCATAACGAGTATCAAATATCCTTTTAGAGCTGTGGTAGGGAGCATTGTATTCTACAAACCCGAAAAAGTATATGTTTACACCATTAGAATTAGTTTGTGTTAAGGGGGTAATGACTTTTTTCAGTGCCTTCAATTTGTATTTATTTGGATATTTCAGAATTTACTTTTATAATAATGGAATCAGAATAGTGTGTGTTTTAGGATCCAAAGATTGAAGAAAATTGTGATGGGTGAAGTACCCATACTGGAAAATTCGATCAAGGATACAATCAAGGATACAATCAAGGATTACTCTATCAACCAAAGGGATCGTCGGAGTTTTGAAATTAATGGAAAGACATTCGGATTACACCTATCATCTCAATTTTTAGATTGGTCCTCTCGTACTAGGGAAAGGTCCTCTCAATGCTCTAACGTGGAACAATTAGAAAATTATAAAAATGAAACTATTTCTTTTCTAATCTCATTAGTGCTTCATAACCCATTCGGATCCTTGATTATGTCGTACCTGCCCGATGTTTCGATTTTAGGAAAGAAGCTGGTTGGACCAAAGTGAAAGATGCCACTGTTCCGGTTGGAGGAAAAAAAATTGACGAGTTTTGGTATTGTTTAGGGGTTGAAAACAAAGAAGGGAAGAAGAAGAAAAATTCAACTTAGCCTGCATGCATTCTTGGTACTCAGATTCGTGACTCCATTGAGGTGTGGCCAAGAGTCCTATAGAGATGATTTTTGGAGATAGATACTCGAGATCGGCATCGAAGGAGGAGTGAATTGTGTGATGTCCCACATTGGTTGGGGAGGAGAACAAATCACCATTATTTATAAGGGTGTGAAAAACTTCTCCTAGCAGACGCGTTTTAAAGCTTGAGGGAAAGCCCGAAAGGGAAAGCCCAAAGAAGACAATATCTGCTGGGGTTGGATCTGGGTCGTTACAAATTGGCTATAAGAACTGCGAGTTTTTGTGCCCGAACTCACTTTTTTCGTGAAGGGATTGAAAGCTAAAGAGGGAAGAAAGTTGAAGATCCTATTCGAGTTTCGAATGTGAGTTTTTGAACTAGTTTGATCTTCGTTAGCTAAATTCTTTGTATATGGTGCACAATAGATGATGGTTCCTCTGTTTTTTTATTTGTAACGGATCCTAAATTTTTACTTAGGGTTATTATCGTCATCATAACGTAATGATTTTGTGTCGAAATAAGCATTGAAACTTTATCATAAAAACATAAACTTCATCTTAAAACACTGTAATGGATTTGCGTGTTCGAAAACATCTTTAAAACGACACAACGAAATGCTAAATGAAATAAATAAGCGTTAAAATTAAAAATACTCTATTCTAACCTAAGTCTAAGAAAGTAGATCTTGAAGTAACACACAACTTAAGTTGTAACGACTTTAAATTTTCACATACTCATAGTCACTACTAACGTCTCATGCTCATCTATAATGCGGAAATATAACTCTTATAAAATGTAAATTTCGATAAACATTTAAAACAACTCATTCTCTGGAAAACATAGTCATGGTTTTACGTGTTTAAATACAAAATACTACAATTTAGAGAAAATAAAAACAAATACAAAATAATTTAAAACAATGGAACGCAAAACAATCTATTCTAACTTAAAACTAAGAATTTAAATGAGTCTACTCTATGCATGTGTCATAGTCTTAGCCGCGATGCCGCTGTCCTCCGTACAAGTGTACTTTGCCTTTACCTGAAAAATGATGTGTACACGGCCTGAGTATTTAAAAGAATACTCCCTAAGTGGCCCCACTATAGGGACCATGCAAATGCAAACACATGCAATCATGATTTAGGGACCTATCTCTAATCATCTTAGGGGTGGCCTCCAGTCTCGGACAAATTAGATGTGTAGTACTTTCCTATACACGACTCACACGTGCGAGTGTGAATCCCCAGGGCGCTCGCACACTCCCTGGACCCTCTGGTCAAACTAATCTGTAGCGACGTTCGGAGGCCAGTGGAACCCCATAGTGTCATGCGCCTCATGAACACCCTCATCTGTTGTGTTCGCACCTGTGCGCATTCGCGCTCATCATACGGTGCGCGTCCGCACTCATCATCTTTAGGGGAAGTAGCCCTATGCTTATGAACATACAATATGTATGAGGTCACCTCTAAATCCATCGTAATGTCTTTTCTGACACAACCCTCTAGTCTCATCTCTTTGTTACTCTAGGTAACACATACTCGTGGATATTTATATTAATATCATTTTCACGCTCTTAGGGTTGTGTCCTATGTCGATCTAACGATATGATGCAGTATGACACTCATCATCAAATAGCATGCTCAATATGAAAAACATCATCATATTAAGATAAACGTCACACAATCATCATACTCATCGTATTGCTACAAAGTGCATTAAACCTATCAAGTACGACATTCATCAAAATATATATATACTGCGAACATCATCAAGTATTGTAACCCACATATCATCATAACTCATATACCTCATCGTACGACATAGTTCATACATCATCATACCTCATACAATTTTTAGTCTATCCTATAGTAAGACCACTTACCTGATTAGTTCATACAAGGGTCACCAATTTATCCTTAATGAAAGTTCGATTTTTCCCTTTGTATCCAAGCCAACCTATATGAATCCATGTCATCAATTTCATGTTCAATTCTCTAACTCTTACAATGGTTC
Source organism: Cucurbita maxima (assembly GCF_002738345.1). Lineage (NCBI taxonomy): Eukaryota > Viridiplantae > Streptophyta > Magnoliopsida > Cucurbitales > Cucurbitaceae > Cucurbita > Cucurbita maxima. The sequence goes on along the minus strand of NW_019272022.1, from coordinate 29,053 downwards.
ATGTGCTAAACTTCATGCGAACATTAAAAACTTTACATGGATAAAGTATTGGAACGTTATAATATACATCTAAATATGTATACATATTATATATATATATTCTATTTATATTAAGATTTCATTTTCTATTTTTTATTTTGAGTGACTACTTTCTTGTCGTTATTATATTCTTTTATGCTTTTTTCTCTCCATTTTTGTTGAAGGCATATTCTTGACCAATTTTTTTTTTTTTTTTATGGATTCTTAATCATATCATTGGTCAATTCCTATCAATTCATACTCCCAACTCTTCTCTTTTATTTTTCTCTCTCTTTTTTTTTTCTTTTGATTTTGTATTTTGGTCTTCTTTGTATTTTCTCTTTTATTCTTTACTGCTCTGTTTATTATTTTCTTTGGATGAGTAGTACTTCCCTATTCACGACACACACATGTGAGTGTGGATCCCCAAGCGGATCACACCCCTTGGACCCATCATAGTCAAGCTAGCTATCCATAGTGAAGTCCAGAGGTCAGTGGACCCTGAGTGTCATGTGAGACATGATCATCGTCATCATAATGTACGCGTTCATACTCATCATCATAAATGGGGAAGCATCCTGATGTATATGAACACACAAAATGCATGAAATTCTTATAGTTTTCATCTTTTAAATCATCTTTATGATTCAACGCTATGCATCGTTCCCACATTCATCATCATTAACATTAACTAGGGTTGTGTTTTTGAAAACACGTCGTCATAGTTTATTCTGACATTTAATACATGCATATCATCTTAATATGGAGCATCATCATATTAAGTCATTTAATCATCATTTAACTTCATCAACGACATATCTCATCCCAGTTGAATTAAATTTGTCTATACCTTTTTGTTTTTCTATATACCTTTTTGTTTTTCTGTTTTTGCATGAATTTATTTCAAGGAAAGAGTGGTGAGAGGTTAATGGAAAGGTGGAAGATCTGTTACCATTTTTCCTTGTTTATTTATTTTTACCCTTGGGCTGGATGGGTGGTTCAACACCTTTGGGTCACAGCATTCCTCTCAATCAGTAGAAGAAGTTTCAAAAGGAATACTAACTAGTAGTCTTGGTGAAGGAACCAAACTCAAATAGCTCTTGAACATCTAAAAAACCAAGCAACATTTATTTTTATCCCAAACTTATTTTTGTCATATTTAATTCTTTTTCACTAGTTCCTTCAACTTAGGACCTAATGGAGAAGTTTTGTGAAATTTAGACATGCTCAATATCCTACGAAAGCTCGTTTTGAGCTGCAAAACGCAGAAATTAGTCCTGAGAAATTGGTGATGAAGTTACGTGGTAGCTAGCCATAGAAGGAATCGATTTAGAGCTTGGAAGTAGTCTACTTACAGAGTGTAGGAGTGTTTGAAGGTCGTATAGGAGCTAGTAGTCCATGTTTTTTTTTTTTGTGTTTGTATATGTTTCCAAAAGATCACGTATTTCTTATACATGATTTATTTTTTTATTTGAACATTTCACAAAACTTATATATATTTGTATTTAAATGTTGTACTCCATTGTTCTATCTCTTAATTAAAAAATAAAAATTTTATTGAGTCTTTTAAAGTTGTGGCGAACAAGAGAAGGTAGGAATTGGAAAGAAAAGCAGGGCAAAAATGACTTTTTCAGTATTTAAACTTCATAAACTTTTTAATTAATAATAGAGAAATGCCCAAAAAGGAAAAAGTACCTAATCATGGGCGTTCTTCTTGTAAAATCGTTTGGAAAATGGTTTTTTTATTTTTTTTTATTATTATTATTCTTTGTATAACATCATCATGTTAATAACATCGTCATGCATACATCATAGAAGCCATTAAGTAAGATATAACAGGTACATCATGCATCAAAACATAAATAATGTACACTTAACATACATCACAACACACCGTCATACTCATACATCATCATAATTCAAACAATCTTTAGCCTATTCTATAGTAAGGCCACTTACCTGATTAGCTTATACTGGTGTCACCAATTTATCCTTAATAAAGTTCTATTTTTGCTCTTTGTATCCAAGCCAACCTATATGAATCAATGGCATCAATTTCACCTTCAATTCTCTAACTCTTATAATGGTTCATGTGCTAGACTTCATGCGAGCATTAAAAACTTTGCATGAATAAAATCTTTGGACGTTATAATATACATCTATATATATATTCTATATATTCTAAAGATTTCATTTTCTATTTTCTCTAACTCTTACCATGATTCATGTGCTAGACTTCATGCGAGCATTAAAGACTTTGCATGATTAAAGTCTTCGAACTTATAATATACATCTATATATATATATTCTATATATTCTAAAGATTTCATTTTCTATTTTCTTTATATTTTGAATGGCACTTTCTTATTATGATATTCCTCTTGGGCTCTCTTTTTACCTCTTATGTTCATAGATATTCTTTACCAATTATTTTTAATCCATCCTTCATCATATTATTTGGTAATTATAATTAATTCTTACTCCCAAGTCTTCTCTTTTATTTTCTCTCGTATGTATTTTTTTTTGTTTTTTTGTTTTGTATTTTGGTCTCTTGTATTCCTCTTTTTCTTTCTTTTTTCTTTTGAGTTGGTTAACAATATTTTGGCCTCTCTCTAATCTTCTATGTGTATTCTTGTGTATTATAATTAATTCTTTCCAAATCTTTTCTGTATTTTTTTTTTTTTATTCTCTTGACAAATATTTGCCTAATTTATTCTACTTATTTTCTACCACCTAACATCATATAACAAAAAATCTAAATATTTGTTCTCTTGGTAAATCTCGATGTTGGTATTTTTTTTCTTTCATTTTTTAGTTGTAGGAACCACCCATGCATCCTGTATTCTCGATTTGTGAGTTTGTTGAGGAGATGATTGAGATTTTGACGGATGAGTTTGTCGAGGAGAGATATTTTTGGAGAGGAGAGGGGTTAGTGGAGAGTAGTTTAGGAAAAATTATTATTTTAATTATTTACTTATTATTATTATTATTTTTAGGGTCGATACAATGATCATATTGTTCCCTAACTTATCATACTGCTTAAAGTTATTATACATATTACAGTTATATCGTTACGTGAACGTATCTTAGTCATATCATCAGGAACGTATCTTAACGCTATCGTTCTATCAATCTATCACAAACCTATCTCTTTCTACCTATATCCTAACCATATTCTTTCATCAATCTCTCCTATCCATAGCACTCCGGTATGTAACCTAACCTTAACGTTTCATGAACGTATCTTACTACTATCATTACATTTCGTTTTGTGCATCCTTCTTGTATCCTATCTCAAGCATATTCTTGAACACATCGTACCGTAATTATTATCATACAATTCACATATTATAATATAACATAAACATAATATAAGCATACCGTTCACATATAATTCACACATATCAGTATATATGACACGTGCAGAACCATAGACACGTGTCAACATCAAATATAACCATGCCGATAGTAAAGCCACTGACCTAGTTAGCTTAAGTTGTTGTCACGAATATATCCTTAATGAAAGTTCGATTCTGTCCTTTGAAATCCAAGTCAACCGATGTGAACACATGACATTAGTTTGAAGTCTATAAAATTATTTCTATAATTTACATTGGTCCATTGTTAAAAGTCTTGAAAGATTATATATCTATCATTATATTATTAAAAATCTTATTTTCTATGGTTACTGTTTTATAAAAAAAAAGTAGATAAATTTATTTCGAGTTATGTTAAGTTTTCAGTTATTTCAAGTTATTCTAATTTTTCTTTTCTCTCTCTATTTAGTTTATGGTTTTTAATTCTTGAATCTTCCTTCTTCTTATCTGTATTTACTCGGTTGCCTTTAAATTTTGTTCACAAGTGTTCCAAATTTCAAGTGGATCACTTTTCCAATAGGATAAAAGAAAATGAAGATTTAATATATAACTTATTGATCAAGTCTATCTTCAATTAAATCTTGGGTAAAGGTTATTCTCATTTTTTTTCTCTCAAGTAAATCTGACCATGGATGGGTTGAGGAGAGAGAATTGTGGGAAGGGATGAGAGGTTAATGGAGAGAAGTGGGGAAATGTTATTTTTTTTTTTGTTTATTTATTTCTTATTATTATTATTTAACTAATTTTTTTTTAATTTTTTTTATTTGTTTATTTGTTTATTTATTTCATTATTTATGATTTTTTTGGGCTATTACAACGCTAAGATATCATTGTGATAGGTATAAGAACGTTAAGACTATTATAAGTTAGGGAATGAAATGACCACAAAGTGTTTATGACATGATATGATTATGATACGACATGTGAATGACAGACATATATATGTTGTCATATGATATGAAATATGTTATGGTACGAGATATGTGATAAATTGACATGTTTATGATATGATACATTGTGATGCAATATGTTATGGTGTGATATGCATACGATGCAATGTTATGTTAAAAGCATAGAACGTTATGTTATGTCTCTTAAATTGTGTGTATACAGCATGACATGAATGACATGAAATCACAATAAATGACATGAAATATAACCCCGTTAGAATTATGTATGATATGAGAATTGAAGAATGAGAAACAATATGAAAAATGATGTGATATGTACATAATGCTAGCGGGGTTGTATTGAATGATAATGAATACAGAAAAATGTTGGGACCTCATACATTATGTGTGTTCATACATTGGGAGTACCCCTATTCCATCACGAGTGTATGGATGCGTATATCCATTAGGCAGGTGAAATATCGTTATGTTTTACACAATGCTGCCAGGACAGTTACTAATTCTAATGGGTGTCCGACAAAAGTTGAGCTACTAGAGAAGGCTCGCCTGACAAGAAAAGAGGCCCAGCGATGTGCAAATTGATTAGTGAGCCCATACTCGTATGTATGGGCTGTGTGTAGATTATATGGTACACATCCAAGCTGCCCAATTAGAATTGTGTCGTAGGAAAAAATAGACCGATAGGTCCCATCATAGCATATTGCATGTTCTTGCATTTAACCCCAATAGTGGGGTTACTTACTGAGTATTTCTTAAAATACTCAAGCCACGTGCCACCTTTATTTCAGGTTAAGATAAGACATTCCTGCATCGCAACTCGAGAGCATGACACATGCATAGGGTAGTCACATTTATTTTATTAATCTTAGGCTAGAATAGAATGTTTTTAATTTAAACGTTTATTTATTTTATTTAGTCTTTTGTTGTGTCATTTTAAAGGTGTTTTCAAAACACGTAAGTCGATGGCTGTGTTTTAAACTAAAGGTTATGTTTTATGAAAGTTTAAACGAAGTATTTTCGCATTCGTGTTCATGATGTGTATATAGTTTCGACCTTAAATTAAGTAGAAAATTTCAGGTCATTACACTTAACAAAATTTAGGAATTAGAACTACTGAATGAATTCGGTGAACATGTTTATTAGGGCGAAGCGCCTTGGCATAAGTGAGAATGAATTCAAGGGACGAAAGCAAGCTAATTTGGAGTTAGACAGAACTTTGGCTAAGGCCATCTAAGTAAGTGACCTTACTATTGGCAGAGTTATATTTGATGTGGACACGTGTCTCGTGGTTCTGCACGTGTCATATATATTGATATGTGTGAATTGTTTATGGATCGATATGCTTATGATATGATATGTATATGTTATAATATGTGACTTGTATGATAACATTTACGGTACGATGTGTTCAATGATATGTTTGAGATAGAATACGAAAAGAAACTAAATGTAATATAATGATAGGAGTAAGATATGTTCATGAAACGTTAAGGTTAGGTTACGTATTGAAGTGCTATGGATATGAAAGATTGATAAAAACGATATGGTCGATCTACAAAAGAATATGGTTAGGTTATGGAAAGAAAGGGATAAAAGAATCCCCATTTTTTGTTTTTCTATTTCTTTCTTTCTGCAAGAAGATATTATGAGTTGTTCTTTGAGGAGAGATAATGGGTTGGGATGGGTAAAGTTTTTCCATTTTTATGTAATATTTATTTATTATTATTCTTATTATTATTATTTTTTAATTTTTTTTCTTTGTTTATTTTATTATTATTTTTGGGCTATTACATTGTTGTTACTTGTCCGAATACATTTAATAGGAATGCAAACATAAAATGATCCCAAAATTTGTGAAACCCAAACAAGTATGGTACCAAAAGGTTAATTTTGATATCTTTGCTTTTAGGTTTGTTTGAAAGCCTCGAAGAAAAAATAAGTGGTACTTGGATAGTGATGGCTCAAGACACAATGATGAGAAATAGCTATGTGAATTTTTCCAAGAAGGATGATGGTTTAGTAACCGGGCACTATAAGTAATGACACTTTACTTTTATTGAAAATGTGCTTTTAGTTGATGGTTTAAAACATGACATACCTAGAGTTATATTTGATAAAAATAATTGCATAATTGAAAATCTTAAGGATAGAAAAGTGTTGGTTGGAAATAGAGATATAATGGGTACATTATTAATTTAAATGATTGTCCTATAAAATGTCTTTTGGCTTTGCGGATAACTCTTAGATATGACATAGAAGATTAGGACATGCTACTCTCTCAAAAAATTCATTTGAGATCTTCCTAAATTTAAATTTGAAAAAGATAAAATTCAAATGAGTAAGAAACCAAGTCTCTCTTTCAAATCTAAAAATGTGATTGGTACCTAGAACTCTTCAACTATTACATAGGACTTAATGGATCATTCTAAAATAGGTAGCTATGAAGAGAATTGCTATGCCTTTGTGATAGTTAATGATGCTTTTGAGATAGTTAATGATTTTAAGATTTACTTGAGTTTTGATGATAAAACATATGATGTTTTGTAAAGATTTGTTACTTTTGTAAAAATGTTCCAAATGAAAAAGATTTTTTAATTACTAAAATTAAGGGCGACAAGAGGAGAATTTGATAGTGTAGCATTTAAAATTTTTTGTCAAGATGATGGTCCGACTCCTCAACAAAATGTAGTTGAAAGAAAAAATTATTACTTTACAATAATTTGCTACATCAACTTTAAATGAATATGATTTACCTAAATATTTTTATTCGAAAGACGTTAATACAGTCTTTAGAATTTTAATTAGACTCTCTTCAAATAAAACTTTTTATAAACATTGACATAATAAACTTTGTATGAACTTTGACCTAATAAAATTCTAAATATTGGGTGTTTGAAAGTTTTTGGTTCCAAGGTTAAATGGTGTGAATGTTATCTTACATACAATCAAATAAATTATAAGCATATGAAACAATAATAAATGGAAAGATAGCTAATGTAAGAGATATTTGTCTGATAATAAAATATCAAATATGATATATATGGTAAACTATAAATATAAGATCTTACATTAATAACCTTGAATTCTCGATAATAATTAAATTACAAATAGAAACTAAATAATTAGTTATGAGGCTTTAGGGCATAAATCTTAACAATTACATCAAAATTTTTGAACAAAAGAACTTCATTCGACTTCGAGGGCAGGCCACATAAAGAGTATGAGTGAATAGTTGCACAACCAAAATTGTTTGGGACTCAAAGAAGCAAAAGTTTGGTGAAAACCAAAGATGGAAGAAATCTCTCTTAATGCATTAATGAGATAATTTGAGATCCGGGGGTAACAACTCTATATATAATAATAATAATAATAATAATAATAATAATAATAATACTAATAATAATAATAATAAAAACTAAAAATAAATAAATAATAATTTTTTTAAAAATGGTAACGGATTCCTCTCCCAACCCATCTCTCCATCTTTTCCCTCTCTTATCTCATTGTAATTTTTAAAATTTTTGTATCATTTTGAGTTAAGGATCCATAGTTTTTTTAAACAAAAAAACAATGAATTAAAATTGACCCAAAACAAGGAGTAACATAATTAAAACAAAATAAAAAGAGATAGAAAAAAAAAAATAAAAAATTTGGAATTGTGAACAAAATTAAAAGAGGAAAAAAGGAAAAAAAAAATGGAAGATTTGGTATTTTAAACCAAATTAAAACAGAGGAAAAGAAAAATAAAATAGAAGATTTAGAGATGGTTAAAGGATGTTTTTTTTAATCATATGTGTCAATGAAGCCAAATATTTTTTCATATATGTATTGTCAAAGGGGAAGGATCAATGGTGAAGTCTAATTGTAGAAAATGAGATTTTTAATAAAAATAAAATTATATATATATTCTAGACAAAGCCTCTAATACAGACATGAAGTCTAATTCTAAATCATTGCAAAATATAGAGAATTGAATTTGAAATTTATGTCAAAGTTCATATAGGTTGACTAAGATACAAAGAACAAAATTGAACCGAGATAAAATTGGTGACACCAACCTAAGCTAATCAAGTAAGTAGCCTTGCTATCGGCATAGTTATATTTGATGTTGACTCGTGCCCTGTAATTCTGCACATGTTTGATATGTGTGAATTGTTTGTGAATTAATTTCTACTGTATACGTACCATAAACATTGAATGCGGAAGACTTCATTAAAATTTCATAAAACATAACCTTTATCTTAAAACACAGCCATGGACTTACGTGTTTCAAAATCATCTTTAAAATGACACAACAAAAGACTAAATAAAATGAATAAGAGTTTTAAGTTAAAAACATGTGCCATGGTCTCAAGTTGCGATGCGGTCGTCAGCCGTATAGAAATGCCTTGCCTTAGCCTGAAAAATGTTGTAGCACATGGTTTAAGTATTTAAAGAAATAATCAGTAAGTGACCCCCTATTGAGGTAATGCAACAATCACATGCAATGAAATGATGAGACCTATCTTTCGTTTCGTTTCATTTTTCCTACAGTGCTGTCCTAACGGGTAATCGTGGACGTGTACCATATACTCTACACACAGCCCATACGTGTGAGTATGGGCTCACCATCTAGTTCGCACACCGCTGGGCCACTTTCCTTATCTGGTGGGCATACTCTAGAAGCCCCTTGCCGGGACTCGTTAAAACTAGTAACCGTCACGGCAGCTCTATGCAAAGCATAACGATCGTTGTCCTACCATTGGATATACGCGTCCATACCCTTGTGATGGGATAGGGGTATCCCCCAGATGCATGAACACACATAATGCATGAGGTCCCCCTACTTCTACATTTATCATTAATGAACATAACCCCCTTGTCACGTTCTATGCTTCATGTCATTCTCATTTTCAATGTGAACATAAATGTATGCTATGTATGTTGTTTAGTCTGATGTGATGTGTAATGCATGTGACGATATGCTGTTCTTGATTGGTTATGGCATGATTGTATGGAATGTTTGAATGTAAACAGCATGAATTGTATAACATGAAACACGGTAAACTGACTACGTACTTAAGCACAAGCACAATAATCTAGCATACAATTTAATGACACGTGCAAATCCACTGGCACGCGCCAACATACAACAAATAACGCGTAACCTACGACAGGTGAGTCACTTACCTGGCTAGCTTAAGTCGTTGTCACGAATACATCTTTAATGAAGGTTCGATTCCATCTTTTGAAATCCGGGTCAACCTATATGAGTCCATGACATTAATTTCGAGTTTGAACTCTACAACATTATTTCTCTAATTTACATTGGTTGATAAAAGTCTTGAAATGTTATATATTTATAATTATATTTTTATTAACCATCTTATTTTTAATTGTTACTGTTGTATAAGAAATAGATATAGCTATTTCAAGTTATTCTCGGCTTTACTACTTTTTATATTTACCCTCTATATTTACCTGTGTTACTGTTGTATAAGAAATAGATATAGCTATTTCAAGTTATTCTCTGGTTTACTACTTTCTGTATTTACCCTCTATATTTACCTTTCCCTCTATATTTATTTTGTGGTTTTTAATTCTCAAATCTTTTCTCTTTTTTTATCTGTTGCCTTTTAATTCTACTATATGTATTTACCCTCTATATTTACATTTCCCTTCATATTTAGTGTGTGGTTTTTAATTCCCAAATATTCTCTCTTTTTTTTGATTGGTTGCCTTTTAATTCTGTTCTCATGCATTACAAACTTCCAGTGAATCTTTGTCTCCAAATCTTTACTTATTGCAGTGTTTCCTATTTCCTTATCTTAGTGTTTCCTATTCAGAAGTTTTCTTGGCCATTCTATCTTTAATCTATTCATTTGGCTATTGATAAAAATTTAATCTAATATTACTAATCTGAGATTTACTAGAATATAAATGATTGACATTTAGTTTCTAACTCTAGACAGATATATCTTCAAGTAAATCTCAAATCTTAACTGAGTAAAGGTCATTCTCTTTTTAAATCTGACTATTTATTGTTTTTCTGTTTCTTTTTGCAGTAAGTTACTTTATGGCGTAAGGATGGGTTGAGGGGAGATAATTGTGAGAAGGGATGAGAGGTTAGTGGAGAGAAGTGGGGAAATGTTGCTTTTTGTTTATTTATTTATTTATTATTATTATTTTAACTACTTTTTATAATTATTTTTATTTGTTTATTTGTTTATTTATTTTTTTTGGCAGTTAGGGAATGTATATTATTTTTATTTGTATAATTATTTATTTATTTTTGGGCTATTACAGTTAGGGTATGTATCAAAGTGCTATGTATAAGAGAGATTGATAAAAAAGATATGGTCATTATCAATTGATAAAAGAATATGGTTAGCTTAGGTAGAAAGGGATGAGATTTATGATATATCGATAGAACAATAGTTTTAGGATACATTTTTATGATGATATGACTAAGATACGTTCATGTAACGACATGATTGTGATAGTTATAAGAACGTTAAGGCTATAATAAGTTAGGGAACGATATGACCACGAAGTGTTTACGATATGATATGATTATGATACGACATATGAATGACGTATATACATATGTTGTCATATGATATGATATGAAATATGTTATGGTACGAGATATGTGTTAAATTGACAGGTTTATGATATGATATATTGTGATGTAATATGATATAGTATGATATGTATATGATGGAAATTGTTATATCTGAAAGCATGAAATGTTATGAAATGAGACATTTATGTAATTTGAATGATATGATTTGATTGACATACAAAACGACGAACTAGCATGAAATACAACCCCGACGTATGCATGAAAGATATGATAAATTATATGATAAACGATATATGAAATGATATGAAAAATGATATGATATGTATGGAACACTAGTGGGGTTGTATTAAATGATAATGAAAATGGAAAAAGGTTGGGACCTCATGCATTATTGTGTGCTCATGCATTGGGGGATACCCCTTACCCTTCACGATAGTACAGATGCGTACGCCACGAGGCAGGAAAACGATAATTATGGTTATCATAATGTTGCAATGACCAAGCAGGAGAACGATCATTATGTTTATCATAATGCTGCGACGATAAGGAGAATGATCATTATATTTAACCTCATGCTGTCGTGACGGTTACTAGTTCTAACGGGTGTCCGGCCTAAGGAGCTTCCAGAGTATGCTCGCCCGATAAGGAAAGTGACCCAGCGGTGTGCAAACTGACTGGTGAGTCCATACTCACACGTATGGGCTGTGTGTAGAGTATATGGTACACATCCAAGTTACCCGTTAGGTTAGTGCAGTAGGAAAATAGACTAATATGATAGGTCTTGTCATTTCATTTGAATGTTCTTGCATGTAACCTCCAATAGTGAAGTCACTTACCGAGTATTTTTTTAAATACTCAAAGCCACGTGCTACTTCTATTTCAGGTTAAGGCAAAGCATTCTTGTACGGCTGACGACGACATTGCAACTTGAGACCATGATATATGCATAGGGGTAGTCGTATTTATTTTCCTAGATTTATGCTAGAATATGATGTTTTTAATTTTAAACATTTGTATATTTTATTTAGTCTTTTGTTGTGTCGTTTTTAAAGGTGTTTATAAAACACGTAAGTCCATGAGCCCAGACTGTGTTTTAAGATGAAAGTGGCATTTTATGAAAGTTTAAATGAAGTAATTCTGCATTTAATATTCATGATAGGTATATAGTAACGATCTTAAATTAAGTAGAAAATTATGGGTTGGTACACTAGAGTTGCAAGGGAGATGATGATCTCCAACCAGATGAGAAGCAGAAGATTTACCCGACAAGAAAATTGTAGAAAAAATTATGTGGACCTTAATTGAAAATTTTACTTTATGTTGTAATCACTACAAGAATAATTGATACGATAGCTTATGAAAAATGCTATCGTAGACTTTTTATAGCGTTTTTCGTACGTTGTAACAGATCATATTATTAAAAGTTCCGCTATCGTAGATTTTTTATAGCGTTTTTGTAGAGCTATAATAAATGCTATAATAAAATTTAAATTATAGCTTATATACGTTGTTATGCAAACATATTATAGCGTTTTATTAAAGCTATAATATATTTAATATACTAAAATATTGTGTTATCATAAGTTTATAATAACCTTTTTTAATGCTATAATATAGTATTTATAACTTTTATATGAAGCTATAATAAAGTTGTTTATTCATTTATAATTATAATTATAGTAATACTCTTTTAATAGCATTTATTTTTTCGTTGTATTTTAAGAATGATATTATTTTAACTAAATAAACATGGAGAAAATACTAGTAACACATTAAATGTCTTGACTTCCATTCATAATTGAAATTTCATTACATTAGTAGTATTCAATCATTTCTTGAAATAAAGAAGTTATTCAAACCATACCAGATAAATTATTATCTACTATTTGCAATGATGTTAAACGTCTTCTCCTCTTTGAGTTACAGTCCCAGCGGAATGGTCAACTAAGAGTGAACAATTAGAATTGACTAAAGAAGCTAAAGGGGAACAGTCTAAGATTCAGAGTAAATCAAATGAACGTGAACGAGTTGGTCCACATGCTAATCAGCTTGATCAAGTAGGGCGATTGTTCTAGTAGGTCCTATCGGCTTGACCTCTTTTCGTTGGTAAATCATCACTGTCGTCTGTCAAAAAAAATCCATATACAACCAGGAGTGATCGAAGTGCTTCCTGAAACAAGCACGAAATGCTATCTCATCCGGACTTTGTAGTGCAAGTCCTCTTTCATCTTTAATTTCCTATAAATAACCAACAATCTTAGCTTTATATACAAATATATATATTTTTTTTAATAAAAAACAGAGTATAACATTTGTACCAATATGTGTAGGTCATGACCTCATCTTTAGTCACACACCTACATCAAACGTACATTATTAGTTGAATAACTAAGTAAAAAATTAATAATACCGATATAACTAGATGATGAAATAAATCTAAAATATATTTCCAATACACAGTTGAAAATATCAAAAAGTTCCTACATGAGATCCAATCCATAAACCAAATCCGTCTACTTCTTTCTATCCCTTCTAACCCTTTTTAAGATGCATTGAAAATAAAAAGTAAAGAACAAAGGTTATCAACAACCATAAGAGTTTAAGTATCTTACTGTGATAACTACTCCAAAATTACTTTAATTTAAAGTCTCCTTATTTTGACATTTCCCCTTCAAGTCCCTCCATGATACATTTAAACCATTCCAAATTAAATTTTTAGAAACTTACAATAACATCCACTCCAAATGAATACAAAAGTTTACTATCTTCAAATATAAATATCGAGGCATAAAAGGTCTATGACTAACTAAGACAATATATTAACAATAAATTAATATGAGAAAGTAGATAGGAGCACAATAGAGTCCTGTTGAAAAACATGATCTAATCTACAAAACGCCTTATATAAAAAAAAATCCATATATTGCCTCATGAAATTCAAAAACTAGGCAGCGTATTCAGTCTGCAAATCAAAGTTACATTTAAGAGTATAGTAGAAGCAGAAGGCATGGTAGTAGAAGAAAATAAATAATTAAGTCTGCTAGAATGCATGTTTTCACCTGAATAAGTAGAGGCTGGTTTTTTGTGTCGTGGAAGTGTTGGTAAGGTACATAGTATCACCTGAATAAGTAGAAAATTAAAAACTAACAACACTATTATTTTAAAGGGTACGAAAACAAATTGATAATGCATAATATTTTCTAGTAAGAGAACCAAATTGAAGGTAATCTATTACTTTTAGGTTAAGAAAAAGAAAACTTTCAATTTTAACATGTTATAGTATAATCAATATTAAAGGTTGAACTTAGAGATAAAACCATATAATTGTCTAACTGAAACGAAGGGGGAGTTACACCATGAACCACAAAGAATTATGAAACAATTAAATTATATGAAATCAACTAAAAATGGTAAGGTAAAAAGCAAGATTGCATCTTTGTAATGCTCCAAAGACATCCGATGATTTGTTTGAGACAAGTAGAGAAATTTATATCCAAAATTTTGAAAAGATACTTGTTTCATATAAAGGCATGGACAATGCTATCTATGCAAAAAGAATAGAAATATATAAAGCAATACAGTAGCTTACAACTTAAACTTAAGTAATAACTACAAGTAAAAGTACCACGGTAGAGCTAACAGTTTTAGTACAAGATCCTTCCAAGTAGGCCAAATCATCATTACATACAAGGTGGGGTGTCATGAAAAGCTAAACTGTTTAGAACTTGAACAACATCTCTTCCTTCAACCATTTTTGTTTTGACCAAATTTTTCGAAGTAGTATTCCTACACAAAGTGGATAACATGTATTAATGTCACTAAATGTCTGCAATGAGAACCATTAATTTTTCTATACTATTTGAATCTACATTCACACATCACAAGGTCATAGCCAAGAATTTTTGTAAGGAAAAATTTAGTGTTATATAATTTTCTTAATCTAAGACAAATTGAGAGGGACAAACATCCATTACTCCACCCATTGTTTTAGTGTGAAGAATAAAATAGACAAGTTGCTGATAGTAAAATAGAATATCGATAACTCCAAAATGCTAAAAAAAAATTATAAAGAACAAAATGTTACCAAACTAAAATAAATAATAGAAAATAACTCAAAAGAACTATATCCAACACACATTAGATTGTTTTTCAACCATTTGATTCATACATATATACTTGGTTTTTATTTTATTACTTTTGGAGATATAATAGTCTTATTTACCTCATCTATTTGATTCGTACATAACATAAACACATGTTAAGTAGTTAACTCTAGTAAATAGGATACAGAGCTACCTTGTATAAATTAGACACTCAACCTTTCATTGTCTCACTAGGCTGACTGACTAGGGTTGGCACATGGTCTTAGGCCTAATTTTCCTCCACATATTTGACTCAAAATTTTACTAAATCTAGAGTGCAAAGAATCTCTCATTTCTTCAAAACAAAAACAATTTAACAAAAAAGAAGGAAAGGACCCTTAAGTGAAAATCGTACTAATTTCAAGATGGAAAAGAATCATATTCGAATTGAACTACCACTCTAATTAATGTAACACAAAAGTTCAGAAAAAAAGCATTAAAATTAATAAACATAGGATTAAATCAATCTATAGCAACTAGAATCGATATTGTGAATGAACAAAGTTTTAACTAACAAATAAAAGAAGAGATAAGAAATGGAAAAATACCTGAGTGAGCAATGAAATGGGAGAAGGGGAAAACTGGAAAATGTAGAGGGAGTTGAGAGAGAAATGGAGAAAGGAAAATAGGTAAATGTAGAGACAGAAAAAGGAAATGGGTGAGGAGAGAGAGAGAGAAAAATGCCTAAAGCTATAAGATTTTTTTTAAAATCTAATTTAGGCGTTGAAGAATCAAAAAATACCTATGAACAATAGTGATAACATGTTCATTGATGAAAAGTTCTAAAAGTTGAAGGTCGAATAAAAATAAGTAATAGAGGAAGAGGGATATGCTATACAAGAAAATTGAAGAAAAAATTATGCGTACCTTAACTGAAAAATTTACTTAGACGTGGAAGAGAAAGATCAACTTCCAATGTCATAGTCATTTAAAAAAATGAGAGCTTTGGAGAGATGGAAGTTTAGAAAAATTTAGAGGGACAAAATTATGGAAATTGTAGGCTGTAGATGTACCATTAAAATATTTTTTTTCAACTCAACCTATTTTTATGTTTATAGTTAAAAGATAAATAAAAAGTAGACCAGGTGTTTTTATATTTATGGTGGAAAGACAAATAAAAAGTATACCGTGTTTTCATATTTTTTTTTTCAAAGTAAATATTAAAAAAATTTCAAATTCATTTTTATTATTATTATTTTTAAATATAATAATATAATAATAAAATTTTAATAATAGGAAAAAAAATAGTAATAATAATAATAATAATAAATAATAGATAAATAACTAACTAACTAATAAAAATATTAAAAAAACATTGTGTTATGTATATGTTATAATGTGTGCATTGTATGATAATAATTACGGTACGATGTGTTCAAGGATATGTTTGAGATAGGATACAAGAAGGATGCAAAAAACGAAATGTAACGATAGGAGTAAAATACGTCCATGAAACGTTAAGGTTAGGTTACATTCCGAAGTGTTATGAATAGGAGAGATTGATGAAAGAATATGGTTAGGATATAGGTAGAAAGAGATAGGTTTGTGATAGATTGATAGAACGATAGCGTTAAGATACGTTTATGATGATATGACTAAGGTACGTTTACGTAACGATATGACTGTGATAGATATAAGAACTTTAAGCCTATGATAAGTTAGGGAACAATATAACCAAATTACCCTAAAAAAAAAAAAAGTAAATAATTAAATAATAATAATAATAATAATAATAATAATAAATTAATAAATAAGTAAATAAAAACAATTATTCCCGTTTCTCTCCCCTAAGTGCAGTCACTCTCTCCAATAATCTCTCCTCAACACACCTAATAGTTTCTCACACCAAATTTATAGGAAATGGTCAAGATTTATATGGGAGATAGATTTGAGGTTTCTGGGTAAGTTTTTTTTACTTATTTCATCCAATTATCTTTCTTTCATCCAATTATTTAGTTTTTTTTTAGCAATTTACATGCTAGAAAGATGCCATAATCTATAACAGAAAGAAAATAGAATCGATTAAATTGGCCAAAAGCAATTGCTAACCTAATTGAAAAGGTAACAAACAAAAATATAAAGAAAAGTTTAAACAGATTTAACCTATCTCTCCTGTAAAAACAAACACAAACACAAGGTTCAGATTTAGTTTTGCTAGTAAGAGATATTTTGGTACAAGGAGATATTGCTTTGAAGAGGTTAGTAGTTTTCCTTTCATTTTATTTAATGATATTAAAAGTCATCCTGAAACAGAGAGGGATAATCAAAAGAAGGGAAACACAGTAAGGGAAGGAAGATTTTGAATATAGAATGTAATTGAAATTATTTGGAAAATGTTAAAGGGTATTAAACACGGTAATAGAAAATAGAATATCTGGAAAATTTGAATGGGTATTAAATGGTTAGAATGAAAATAATACTATAAAAAATATATATAAATATTTCAAGACCTAACTCAAGCAAAGCCTGGCATGAAGTAGAACACATAGATCAACATAAATTAGAGAAACAATTTTGTAGAAATTCAAACTTGAAACTGATATCATGGGCTCACATAGGTTGACTTGGAGTTTAATGGATTTTCAGTAAGGATAACGACGGAACATCAACCTAAGCCAACTAGGTAAGTGACCTTACTATCGACATGGTTATATTTGCTGTTGACACGTGCTCTGTGGTTCTGCACGTGTCATATATATTGATATGTGTGAATTGTCTGTGGATCGATATGCTTCTTAATTGTTATGTATATGTTATAATATGTGAATTTTTTGATAATAATTACGGTACGATGTGTTCAATGATATGTTTGAGATAGGATACAAGAAGGATGCACAAAACGAAATGTATCGATAGGAGTCAAATACGTTCATGAAACGTTAAGGTTAGGTTACATACCGGAGTGATATGGATAAGAGAAATTGATGGAAGAATACGATTAGGCTACGGGTAGAAAGGGATAGGTTTGTGATAGATTGATAGAACGATAAGCGTTAGGATTGATAGAACGATAGCATTAGGTTATGTTCTTGTGATGATATGACTGAGGTACGTTCACGTAATGATATGTCTATGATAAGTATAAGAACGCTAAGGCAATGATAAGTTAGAAAATGATAAGACTACGATTTACGTTATGACTTGTTTATGATATGATACATTGTGATGCAATATGTCATGGTATGATGTGTATATGATGAAATGTTATGTTAAAAGCATAGAAGGTTATGTTAGGTCTCTTATATTTGAATGTAAATAGCATGAATTGTATGACATGAAACACGATAAACTGTCTGGAATCATAACCCCGATAGAAATATGTATGAAATGTAAATTGAAAATGAGAATGACATGAAGCATGGAATGTGACAGGGGGGTTATGTTCATTAATGATAAATGTAGAAGTAAGGGGACCTCATGCATTATGTGTGTTCATGCATCTGGGGGGATACCCCTATCCCATCACAAGTGTACGGACGCGTACATCCAATGGCAAGACAACGATCATTATGATTTGCATAGCGCTGCCATGACGGTTACTAGTTTTAACGAGTCCCGGCATAAGGGGCTCCCAAGTATGCCCATCGGATAAGGAAAGTGGCCCAGCGGTGTGCGAACTAGCTGGTGAGCCCATACACGCACGTATGGGCTGTGTGTAGAGTATATGGTACACGTCCACGATTACCCGTTAAGACAGCACCGTAGGGAAAATGAAACGAAACAAAACAAAACGAAAGATAGGTCCCATCAGTTCATTGCATGTGATTGTTGCATTTAACCCCAATAGTGGGGTCACTTACTGAGTATTTCTTTAAATACTCAAGGCATGTGCTACTACATTTTTCAAGTTAAGGCAAGGCATTCCTGTACGGCTGACGACAACATCGTAACTCGAGACCATGGCACATGCATAGGGTAGTGGTATTTGTTTTCTTAGACTTAGGCTAGACTAGATTATTTTTAACTTAAACTCTTATTCATTTTATTTAGTCTTTTGTGGTGTCGTTTTAAAAATGTTTTCGAAACACGTAAGTCCATGG
>NW_019272021.1:6868840-6877086 GCF_002738345.1 Cucurbita maxima | reverse complement strand
CCCTAAACCCTAAACCCTAAACCCTAAACCCTAAACCCTAAACCCTAAACCCTAAACCCTAAACCCTAAACCCTAAACCCTAAACCCTAAACCCTAAACCCTAAACCCTAAACCCTAAACCCTAAAACCCTCAACCCTCAACCCTCAACCCTCAACCCTCAACCCTCAACCCTCAACCCTCAACCCTAAACCCTAAACCCTAAACCCTAAACCCTCAACCCTCAACCCTCAACCCTCAACCCTAAACCCTAAACCCTAAACCCTAAACCCTAAACCCTAAACCCTAAACCCTAAACCCTAAACCCTAAACCCTAAACCCTCAACCCTCAACCCTCAACCCTCAACCCTCAACCCTAAACCCTAAACCCTCAACCCTAAACCCTAAACCCTAAACCCTCAACCCTCAACCCTCAACCCTAAACCCTAAACCCTAAATCCTAACCCTCAACCCTCAAACCTAAACCCTAAAACCCTCAACCCCTAAACCCTCAACCCCTCAACCCTCAACCCTCAACCCCTCAACCCTCAACCCCTCAACCCTAAAACCCGAAACCCTAAAACCCTCAACCCTAAAACCCTCAACCCTAAAACCCTAAACCCTAAACCCTCAACCCTAAACCCTAAACCCTAAACCCTAAACCCTCAACCCTAAACCCTAAACCCCTCAACCCTCAACCCTCAAACCTAAACCCTAAAACCCTAAACCCTCAACCCCTCAACCCTCAACCCCTCAACCCGAAACCCGAAACCCTAAAACCCGAAAACCCGAAACCCTAAAACCCTAAAACCCTAAAACCCTAAACCCTAAACCTAAAACCCTAAAACCCTAAACCCTAAACCTAAACCCTAAAACCCTAAAACCCTAAACCCTAAACCCTAAACCCTCAACCCCTCAACCCTCAAACCTAAACCCTAAAACCCTAAAACCCTAAAACCCTCAACCCCTCAACCCTCAACCCCTCAACCCCTAAACCCTCAACCCTCAACCCTCAACCCTCACCCCCTCAACCCTCAACCCCTCAACCCTAAACCCTCAACCCCTCAACCCCTCAACCCCTCAACCCCTCAAACCCTCAACCCTCAACCCTCAACCCTCAAACCCTCAACCCTCAAACCCTCAACCCTAAAGCCCTAAACCCTAAAACCCTAAACCCTAACCCCTAAAACCCTAAAACCCTAAAACCCTAAAACCCTAAAACCCTAAACCCCTAAACCCTAAACCCTAAAACTTAAACCCTATTTAAATTTACGTTTTGAGTCATGGCTCATTGTAAAACTTTGGTTTTGACAAAGAAAGATCCAACTATTCTACACCTGCCTACTGCCGGTACAACTACAAGAATTACATGCCTCGGTTAGTGAAATACTTTGTTATATTTGGTTGATTTTTCTATGATGTAATGGAAGGGTCATTTCAGTCCTCCAATGTGTAGATAGAAACAACGGCATGCTTTAGCTTTTGTTTTTATTTATATACACCTGAATTCTTGAAAGGGAGACGTACGAGCCTTCACCAAAAAAAAAAAGAGGAAAAAACAAAATCAAGGTAATTCAAACGGGTACGGGGTCAGACCATCGTCTCTTCACTTCAGATTTCCACCTTACTTCCTTGAGTTCCCCATCCAATCCATAATCCCTCTCAATAACAAGGTTGACTCCCTCATCTGAGTACCAACCGACTCCAATACAGAGGATGCCATCGTTTTTCACATCGACATAACCAGTGACACCACCTGGAAGCCACAGCATGGTAGCATCCTGCATGTCTATGAGTTCTTCCTCCCCAAAGTATACTAGGTTTCCTGGTAAGCTCCTTTTCTTTAAGGTTTCTGTACAGAGATACACGTATGGGGTGGCATCGCTCTCTTCCACTGTCTCCTCACCAAAAATTGGAGTCCCACTTACTTCGAACACCTTCCAGGACCCAGTAAGTTCTGATGGTTGGGTTCGCTTTCGTTGAGAAAATGGCTTCAAATCAAACTCTAGATCACTGTTTGCAATCAAGTATTCTGATCTCGTTATCCAGGCATGGGTATAACAAAACAATAATTGGTGACAACCATAACAATATAAAAATAAAGCTCCATCCCACTAGCAAACCAATTAACCATGGAAGCTAATTCACGTGATACAGGCCATCGAAAACTAATTGTCATTCTCCCACTGTTAAATCCAGTGAAAAATACAAAAAGTAAATACCTAATGCCCCTTTACGGGGAAAACAAAAGGTAAAAGAAACGATACCTTATGTCAGGCATATTTGCAGGGCTGATCCATTGTTCTTCATACACAGCAACTCTTAGTATCTGTATGTTGGATCCGCCACCACTAAATTCAATGGTATGGACGACACGGAGCCTTTTATGGCAACCTTTTACTAAACACTAAAACGACCAGATATCAGCAAACTTCCAAACTATCAATGGAAAGGGGGAAATAAGATGAAATTAACTCAATTTTATCCACACTAAAGAATTTCAAATGTATTCAACAAAGATGAGGAGGGTAATTGCAAAGATAGTGATTGTACTCTGGATGCAAAAATTCTGAAGTGACTAACAAGTCACAATTAGGTGATGTGGGGGTAGAAAATGGGGAAGACTTTTGAATTTATGATAAGTGCTTTGAGATCCCACCTAGATTGGAGAGAGGAACGAAGCATTCCTTATAAGGGTGTGGAAACCTCTCCCAGTAGATGCGTTGTATCACTATGAGGCTAAAGGCGATACATAACTGGCCAAAGCAGACAATATCTGCTAGCTGTGAGCTTGGACTGTTACAAATGATATCAAAGCCAGACACTGTGTGGTGTGCCAACAAGGACGCTAGGACCCCAAGGGGGTGAATTGTAAGATCCCATCTCGATTAGAGAGGGGAACGAAGCATTCCTTATAAGGTTGTGGAAATCTCTCCCTAGTGGACGCATTTTCAAATCGTGAGGTTGACGACAATATGGACCAAAGCGGACAATGTCTGCTAGTAGTGAGGTTGGGTTGTTACAAGTGCCTACCTCAAATAGCATGTGCAAGTTTTCATTAACAAATGGAAGCCTTTATGTGTTGTTAGGTTTCTTAAATGAAGTAGAATTCGTCGTGAGAACAGAGAATAGCTTACGAGCTAGATTCATCAAGATAGAATTGTAAACAGAAGCAAAGTTTATGGACGGATAGCATATAGTTGGTTCATTCCCATGCGAGCTTAGAAGATAGTTGGTTGTAAGGTGTGAGGTGTATGACTCCGTACTAGCAACTAAGTGGAGGAGTGCATGGGAAAAATGTGCTACACGTGTAGTGAAAAAGGCCAAGAATGTTACAAAGAAGTCACATAGTTTCATTGAAAGCTGATTTGACTCCGAACAATTGAGCTGAGAAAATGGGCAAAAGATCTTTATTTGTTCAATTCTATCTCCGTGAAATTCACCAATCTCCAAAACCTCATCTAATATACCACTTCTTATTCTGACCCGCAAGTTGTGGCAACATCACCAGAAAAACATGCCATCATCATAAAAAAACCAAAAGACCTTCCTCATCCCAAGAACAAAATTCTCTATTGTTGGCATTGATCAAGAATCAGACGATGAATATGCATCCCGCCCCTTGCCCCTCTCCATCGCCCCACCATCCCCCACCGCGGATAAGGCCAACATCTCTCATCCATTACTAGAGATCACCCTTGTGGATATAGAGCTTGGCACTCTTTTTCAGGAAAAACAGAATGAAACAGAGGTAGAAGAGGTCACCCCGATATCAGCAACACTCACACTAACAAGAGCCATCCAAATCTTAGCACCATGGCTAAAAGAACACCACATGTTCATCATGGCAATTCCAACTAGGAAAAAGAAGTCCACTACGGCCAAGAAACAAAGCAAACTGACTAGAGAGATTGTTGGCTCCTTTGAAGCATCAATTATGAGAAATCGAGCAAGTCACAATTGGGAGGTCAATACCTCTTATGATTATTATCTCTTAGAATGTTAAGGGCTTGGGAGGTTGGCAAAAGAGAGACCTACTCAAGTCCTTACTCCTCAAATACAATCCCACTATAGTTATTCTTCAAGAAACAAAATTGAATTATATTGATCGCTAGATAGTTAAATCCCTTTGGAGTGCCAGACATGGATACCTCAAGTCCATTAGGGGGGATCTTAATCATGTGGAATGACCCAACTTTGACCATTTTAGAAGTCATATACACCTTAACCACACTACTACACCGGCTTATATTACAGATTTTGGATTACAAGAATCTATGGCCCCTGCAGATATCAAGAAAGACGTCTATTCTGGCAAGAATTACAGGACCTATCATGCTTATGAGGCAAAAATAAACAACACTAATATGAACCCAGACATCTCAATCATGCAATATGAGACAAAAATATTGTTCAAATTACCATAAGATAAATTCAAGTAGCAATTCATGCCACATTAGGGAAAAATCAAGCTTCATTTATTCTTGGATGGTTACAAATTTTGGGTGGATGATAATCTAGAGTTATGGTTTTCGTTAATGTATTTTATGGTTTTTTTATTTACTTTAAGGTTATATTTACATAGTAGCTAATTATGATCATAAAATATGAATGTTACAACTTTTGAAATGCCTCATGGAATATCAAGGTTTTCATTTTGAGGCTATATAAAGTCAGGATGTTGACTTTATAACATAGACTTGGAAAATGTAGTAAAAAGAGCATTTGTGCTTCTTTGCAATTTTGTGCACTTTAGGTTGCATGTTTAGAATTGTTCCAACTTGCCTGGATTGATCTTCCTAGTGGAGTGATTCCAATCTCAAACAAATGTTTTTGTTTTGAGATATTCGATCAACAAAGTAATTTGAATCTTACTTCCCCTTGGAGTGGTTCCTTATCATTTTGAGGTTCTTGGATATATTTAAATCTAAAAGCCTTATTTTTTCAATAAGGTTTGTTAGATCAATTTCTCAAGGGTTGCAATCATTTAGAATGAAATGAAATTGAAATGGGAGGCTTTAGCATTTGTGAACTAGGGGTTTGCATATTCAAAGCATTCATAGCATTCATAGCATTCATGAGGGTTCTTAGATTCAACTGGCTAGGATTACTAAATCAATCAATAACTCTTCTAGTTGGTGTTATAGGGATATCTCACCAATTGGGAGTCTCTTCCCTGAGACCGGATATCTCATGTTGGCTTTCTAGGGATATCTCACCTCCATTTTGTACATCTTTCTGTCAATATATCATATTGTTTTCTATCAAAAAGAGAAAGAAAGCAAAAGGAAAAAAGGAACTCACCTTGAACTTGATAAAAACAAAGAGATAAGGAGGTCGTCTTGAAACAAGTAGATATATGATATAGCCAGAATACAGTTTACAAGTGCCAAAGTGAACTTAACTTACCTGTTCGAACTTGAAAGTTGGATTTATGTAATAAC
Organism: Cucurbita maxima; assembly: GCF_002738345.1. NCBI lineage: Eukaryota > Viridiplantae > Streptophyta > Magnoliopsida > Cucurbitales > Cucurbitaceae > Cucurbita > Cucurbita maxima. The sequence goes on along the minus strand of NW_019272021.1, from coordinate 6,871,665 downwards.
TGGTATCATCAACTTCACCCACTGGAATGCTAACAGGACCACGAGAATAAGATCCATCCTGGAATTTCCCAATGAGATTGTCATATGGCCTTAGTTTGACGAGAAAAATAGAGATAAACAGTAATATTAATTAATACTAGTGGCATTCAAACATTTTCTTAATTTGTTAAGTTAAAGTAGAAATAATTCTTCATCGTGGGAACAGCTGATCCCAAATACCCTTTTATGTTACATTCTGCACTACCCAGTTTGATACAAATGATCTATGAACCGATCCACTAGAGTAAGGACAAGGAACCATACCTCAAAGAAGACAAGGCCGGGCTCATTCCCCATCACATCTGCTTCCAGCACGTCACTTTTATCGAAATTAAACGACTCAAATTTTGGCAGACGGTCATTTTTAAGGCTTCCGCCTAGAATTGTTTCCGAGGTTGAGGAAACATCTCCGCAGTTCAAGAGTGCTTCCCCGTAAGGATTTAAGGTCACCCAATTTACTCTCCTTTTAATTTGAGTAGTCTGTCCTCCAGATAAAGACCGATCTTCCTCAACACAAGAAAGAGTATAGCAATCATATAGGTTTTCATTGTTGTCTCCAATTTCAATCGGCTCCATTTCTGCAGTGATCGGAGAAAATACGGCGCCCACCCCTTTCCATATCCCACTTACACTGCTAACAAACGTATTCCATATTGGTTTAATTACAGGTTCCTGATAGTAGAGTAGAATACCGCGTTACAGGAGATTGAATTGAAACTGAATCAAGGGAACAAAGAAGCAGAGAGGGGAAGAAGTACCTGAGTCTGGAGAACGGTTTCGACCTCCATTAGCATAGCACCAGAAACCAGAATTCTGCCACCTTTATTTCTCTTCCTCTTAGTGACCCATCTACCTTTCGGGTTCCTCCTGGTTGCTCTATCCTTCTCTTTTTGGGCCTTGGCGAGTTCATTATCCACGCTCCATACGTTTTCCTTGTTACCCTTGACTCTGATAGTTCCATGTTTGCCTTTAGGTTTTGAATTGCGGTTGTGGGGCTTGCTGTGGGACTGAATTGGGATGGCCTTCTTACTGGAACGAAAATTGGAGTAGAAGAGAGAAGAGGGAAGGACGGATTTAGTGGGAATGGAAGTGAAGTGAAGTCCTGCGAAGTGATGGGAGATGCGGGATTTGGTAGGAGCGATTTTGTGGTAGAAACGTAGAGAGGGCGATTGCATGGTTCTGTTCTTGGATACGGGAAGGAAAGCAACGCAAAGCAACAGCAGATGGAGAGGAGAGGAGACTGTAAAGAGAAGGCTAAGGCAGCTGGTCTGGTTTTGTTTGATAGCAGTTAACAGGCCAAGACCAAGAACCCCCAAACCTCTTCCTGGGCCACCCCAAAGAAGGACAGAGAAGGAGATGCTGGGTTGGGTTGGGTTGGATTGGTTCTTATTATAAGCCCAGACTGAGCGGGCTTCCTTTAGTTGGTGCCTGATGATATGGATAGCCCACAAATTAAGTAAAAAGAAAAAAGCACAAACAGCGAAGTTGGGAATTGGAAGAACGCAGCAGCAACAGCTGCTGAGAAAGCATCTTGTAGTGGACCAGAGAGAGAGTGGGAAAAGAATGATAAAAGAAGGCAGCTTTAAACACCTTCTTTCTTCTTTTCCTAATTCCAATAACCCAAATCCCCAACTTTCAAACCCTAATTTCCTAACCCTTTCGAAAAAGCAAACAACAAGGGCAACCCCACACAGTACGCAAAAAGAATACAAAATGAATGTAAAACTCCTCTTTATTTTGTTTTATCTCCCCCCGCTGTTTCTCATTGGCCTGACTCGTGACATGAGTAGTTTAAATGTTAAGAGGCTAATCATGTTAATCACTAAGTTCTTGCTTTAATGATATATACATGCATGTATGCAACTTACAAACTAAAGATGTATTAGACCTACTGAAGGCAATTCACGGCTTGATTATAGAGAATGAAAAGCATATTCCAACCAGTGGTCGTAAGAAACAAACAATGCAGCATATTCCAATCAGAGATGGTAAGAAACAAACAATGTAATTTCTGGTTCTAGAATTAGAATGAGGTAGTAAGAAACAAATAATGTAGGAGGGAGGGAGTGTAGCAGAGAGTCAAAATGACAAAATTTGGGGGAACTGCTCGCTTTGACTAATTTGTACCCACTTTATTATGTGCTTCCAAATTACTTTTTTGATGTTTTTCGCAATAAATATGTACAAATCAAGTATTTGGTGGAAACGTTTATTCAATGCTCTGCGATTCCCGATGAATCTTGAATCTCCTCTCCTCCATCTCCATGTATTGCCATTTCCCTTTTTCCACTGCTACTTTAAGTTTCCCTTTTCATATGCACCCAGTTGGTTAGATGTGCACAAATTAGTGCAAAAGTTGTGATTAGTTACCCAAGTGAAAAAAATAATTTGATAATTAATTATCAAATTAGTTCAACATAGGCCAGTTCCCAATCCCATGAACTAAAACCCCTAAACGTTTTTCTCAATTATTCACTGCCCCACCCCCGACTCATTATGCACGGCCGTCGCTCACACACGCTACCATCTCACCTTTGTCTTTTTCCCCATCTCCCCCTTTTCCCGTCGCTTCCTTCCACATCCTCCTCTATATACTTCCGACATTTCACTTATCCACCTTCACCACTATTTTCATCCACTCCCCCCCCCCCCCCCCCCCCCCCCCCCCCCCCCCCCCCCCCCCCCCCCCCCCCCCCCCCCCCCCCCCCCCCCCCCCCCCCCCCCCCCCCCCCCCCCCCCCCCCCCCCCCCCCCCCCCCCCCCCCCCCCCCCCCCCCCCCCCCCCCC
>NW_019272021.1:6847853-6868520 GCF_002738345.1 Cucurbita maxima | reverse complement strand
CCCCCCCCCCCCCCCCCCCCCCCCCCTTTCAACCCACTTTTTACCATCCCATTCCAAGTTCAAATGATTGCGAACATAAGTAATCCAAATGAAAGAAGAATTTGGAAGGGGTAGGTGGATCTACGGTTTATTTATAGCTATACCAAATGGGAATGGAAAAGTAAGGGCATTGCCAATAACGTTGCATAGAGCGAGAGAGACGAAGAGAAAGCATAGGCGTCGCGGGGGCGGAGTGGAGCGACCCTACCTCCGCGACCCTACCTGTTTGAAATGAAGTGCAGGTTAAAGGAGGGACAAAAGTGGGGGCCGTTGCTGGGGTGATGGCCCCACACCTCTCTACCTTCTCTTTCTCCGTCTCTTTCACAGTCGCTCACTGCTACAGTTGCGTTCCGCATTCCATTTTCCACCCAAAGCAAAAACCAAAACAAAACACCACACCCATAGCCATAGCCATAATCTTCCTTTCCCAAAAGCCTCCTACTCCGACTTGCTGCACCACACCAGGACTACCCCAGCTGCCTCTTCTCCTTTCCTCCACCTTGTAGAAGCCTGCCATCGCCGATTTGTTCATCCTGCTCCTCTTCTCCTCCTACCAGGTTTAACTCATCTTCACTTCTTCTTCGCTTCATCTCCTCTTGGAGATCTCTGTTTTTTCCTTTTTCTCTTGCCTTTACTTTACTTCATTTTAATATTGTCCTTTTCTTCACTCCCTTTTAAACTGTTTTCCGGAGCTTCTCCTCCATTATTTCTATGTCAATGTTGGAATTTCACTGCTTATCTTATCAGCCTCTCATTTTTGCCTCCTTGGTTTATGCAATCAAGACGAGTTGGGTTTTAAATTTTCCAGGTTCTCCGAGGACATGGGGTTGTATCGTTAACCTTCGGTTTATCTATTTTTTGCAGGATGTTGGTAGTCGATTGCATTAGGTCATTCTCAATAATTTTAGTTCTCTCGGATCTCTGTTTTCGTTACGTCTGAGTCCCTCCTCCACATAACGAGATACTTCTTTACATCCTTAACTACTTTTCCTAACTTCTTAGTTTCTTTCGATAAAAATTTCTTCTCATTCATTTTCTTTCAATACTGTTTTTCTGCTTTGGAAATTTTGATTGTTTTTCCCTCAAGCCATCAGTCTGGTCAATAGAGGAGGATAGATAGACAACACTAGTTTTTTTTAATGGCTCAATGGATTATTTTCTTTTGCTATCTGCCTTCATTGACGGATTGTAAAATTAGATCATATATGAAACAATTAGTCTTCTCATTGTTGTCCATGAACTGATGTTCTTATGTTCTAGTATGACATATTCATTTCACTGATTTTAAAGAAAGCCTGGAAGAATGATATAAATATATTGATTCGTAGGTTTGTTTTTTAGATCTTATCAGTTGAAGATAGGTTAACTGAATCAAAATCATGGGCGCAGATTCTTTTTTCACTTGGAAGTTTCTCTATGTGATGACACAAGTCACTGGACATGAAGAGGATTCCAGAGTCAAAAACACTTCCGTTATTACTGCCCATAGAGATGCTTCCAGAATCAAAGGTTCTTCCGGGAAATTTGTGTGTTTTGGATGATATACCAAAAGCACATGGGGCCTCAGCCAAGCAAGCTGGCCATTGGTCGAATATGCACTCAGCTAAGGTAAGAGACGTGGGAAGATCAATTGGACAAGGACTTCAAGATCCAGAAGTTTCTGCACCTATACGGACATCAAAGGGAAAATCCTCTTTCTTGGGTCAGGAAGAACCAAAGCGTGGTGTCACTTTAAAGGGTAGTAGATCTTTATTTGAGGAAGATAGTCCAAGTTCCTTCTCTGGGGCTAGCCACCCGCCAGAGCCCGTGGATATGGATCTAATGAGAACTGTTTATGTACCCATAGGACAAAATAAACCAGACCCCTGTTGCTTGATGAAGAGTTTTTCCGTGAATGGCCCCTTTCTTGAGGATCTTTCAATCCGGGTTCCAGCCAAGAAACCGAGCCCTGCTGCTCTCTCTCCTGCAGAAAGCTTAGTTGAAGAGCCGCATGACTTGGGTGTTTTATCTACCCCCTTTTCAATTCCTCGTGCATCACAAATTACAGAAATCTCTCTCCTTCCCCCAGATTCTGAGGAGAAGGAATGTGTTTGGGATGCTTCTTTGCCCCCAAGTGGCAATGTAAGTCCACACAGTAGCATTGATAGTAGCGGAGTTGTCACAGCTATGAGCATAGTTAATAGCTGTTCTAGCACATACCGAAGTGATGGAATGAGTATTGAAAGGAACTGTGAGAGTACTAAAGGAAGCATTAGAGGAGACTCTCTCGAGAGTGCAAAAACAAGTATTAGTCGAGCTAGTGATAGCAGTGGTCTCAGTGATGATAGTTGTTGGAGCAACATTACAGGAAGTGCTAATAAGCCCCACAAAGGAAACGATCCTAGGTGGAAAGCCATTCTTGCTATTCGAGCAAGAGATGGAATATTAGGCATGAACCATTTTAGACTGCTGAAAAGACTTGGATGTGGTGATATTGGTAGTGTTTACCTCTCAGAGCTAAGTGGGACTCGCTGTTTTTTTGCAATGAAAGTAATGGACAAGGCATCACTTGCTATAAGGAAGAAGTTAACGAGAGCTCAGACAGAAAGGGAGATCTTGCAGTTACTTGACCATCCATTTCTGCCGACGTTGTACACCCATTTTGAAACCGACAGATTTTCCTGTCTAGTAATGGAATATTGTCCAGGGGGAGACCTGCACACTTTGAGGCAACGGCAGCCAGGGAAACACTTTTCTGAGTATGCTGCGAGGTACGGAAAATACTTAAATGAGAAAAAGTAATAAACAGCATTCCTCTAGTGACTCCTTGGGTGCTTTGCCTGCTAGCAATTCTGACTTGACTTGCACATATTTAAATTAATGTTAATTACATGTTTTCCTCGATCTTATATCTGAATTCAGTTGTTGTTGTTGTTGTTGTTGTTTTCCATTTTTTTCCCTTCCTCTTGATCTCATTCAACACAGTTTCTGGAAGGGATAAAAAATTCAACTCCAATTGGGCATGCTCCACTGCCTGTTTTCATCTAGCGTCTTTCAATTCTAACTGCCTACAGTCGTTTCCCGATTGAACAACCCATTTGTTTTTCTTTTTCCACATATTACTAAAGAGCGGACTTTCAATATCTTTTAGGTTAAATTATCAAAACTAACTATGGAGTTTATTTGAATTATACCCTGAACTTTTAAAAGTTTGAATTTAACCTCTGAAGTTGGAAATTTGTTTCAAAACTAACCTTGTAGGCTTTTTTCATTAAATTTATAGACGGAAAAGTTTGTACATGCTTATGTGAGCCATACAAGATATCGCCTTCCTCTCAACTCCATGCTCCCAATTTTTTATTCTTAGATTTATGATGTTTTTGCTAATCCTAAACTCAAAATTTACTTCCCATACATGTTTAGATTTGTTCACTTAAGCAATGTATAAGTAGATACAAACTTTTTTCGTCCATGAATTTAGAGGCAAATGCCTCCAGAGTTATGAAATAAAGTCAAAACTTCAAGGTCTGAAATGAAAATTTCAAACTTTGACTATAATTTGGTTACTTTTGATAATTTAACATATCTTTTAAAGTGTATTGGTTAGGTTTGATGGTTGGACTCTGTAAAACCAAAATATGATAGTCGGGCAGAGCCTGATAGAACAGTCCATACTTGGTTGTTTTTTTAATTGTCTCATCATTGGAGTTTGAATGTTTTTCCGATACTTTAACTATTAATGTTAATATTCACTATGTTTGTAGTTACTAAAAGGGTTGATTCAGTTGTTATTCCTGTTCCTTCCTGGTTATGAATTTCAATGATCCAAGCTAATGGTAGATAAAGTAAGGCAGGGAATATGGGGCTTCTGTTTGATATTTTGTGATACCTCCTAGCCCATATTCCTTTCCTTTCTTTTTGAAAATGAGTCTATATTCTTAATAAATCTATATATTCGTTATATTATTGATGTAGGATGAACGTTAACTGGCCAGGGTCAACGAGTAGTATTTTACTTGTAAACTATATTTTAGTTGATTCTAAGAAATGCCTCTAAAGTAATGAATTCTTGAGGCATGGGGTTTCTTCCCCTCGTGGATTTTAGGCTGTGTTCTTCATTATGTTCTTTTACTGATCTTTTTTTTTTTTTTTAAATAGTAATAATAAATAAAAATAACTTTGAGCTAACTGTTTGTTACCATTTTGTCCGTCCAACAGAGGGTTAATGTGTCCTCAACTCCTTGCACAAATTGTTTTTTGTATTTGCAGGTTTTATGCAGCAGAGGTTTTACTGGCCCTCGAGTATCTTCACATGCTGGGAGTTGTTTACAGAGACTTGAAACCAGAGAATGTACTGGTTCGTGATGATGGCCACATAATGCTCTCAGATTTTGACCTTTCACTAAGATGTGCAGTGTCACCCACCCTAATAAAAACCTCACATGATTCTGACCCATCGAAACGAGCTGCATTCTGTGTCCAGCCTGCCTGTATCGAGCCATCATCAGCTTGCATCCAACCTGCATGCTTTATTCCACGACTCTTCCCTCAGAAAAGCAAAAAGAGAAGTCCCAAGCCTCGAAGCGAGCTAAGGTTGCAATCCAGTACTTTTCCTGAGCTGGTGGCAGAGCCGACCGCCGCCCGATCCATGTCTTTTGTTGGCACCCATGAATACCTAGCCCCTGAAATCATTAAAGGAGAGGGACATGGAAGTGCTGTTGATTGGTGGACTTTTGGCATTTTCTTGCATGAACTATTGTATGGAAAAACCCCATTCAAAGGATCAGGAAACAGAGCCACACTATTCAATGTCGTAGGGCAGCAACTGAAGTTCCCAGAGTCTCCAGCAACTAGTTATGCTAGCCGAGATCTTATTCGAGGTTTGCTAGTAAAGGAGCCACAACATCGGCTCGGAGTTAAGAGGGGAGCAACCGAGATCAAGCAGCATCCTTTCTTTGAAGGTGTGAATTGGGCTTTGATACGATGCAGCACGCCCCCAGAAGTGCCAAGACCTATGGAGGCCGAACTGCCCAAGTTTGGGGTAGTTGACGCAACAGGCGTTAGCAGCAGCAGTAAGAGGATGGTTGGCACAGATGATGTCAAGTCTGGTGGTCAATATCTTGACTTCGAGTTCTTTTAAACCTCATATAGCAGGATAATTTGCTGGCGTCTGAAAGTAATTGGTCGTCAATGTTAAAATGAGCATCTCAGATTCCTGTGTTCTTTCACTATTGAATCCACCTCATAGTTAGATATTCCACTCTCGAGTTGGTATATTTGATAAAGCAGATCTACGATTTGTCCAATGCAGTAAATTGCGATTCATGAACATTGTCTTCGTTCTTTTGAATGAGAATCATCGGTCAATTGCATCGTTTTGAAGACAGATATCTGCTCTGCGACCGTCAACATATAAGTCCATAATTTAGTTCCGAGGCTACTGAAAGACTAATATCTACTCTGTGGCCGTCAACACAAGTCCATGATTTAGTTATGAGGCGACTGAAAAGTGAAAGACATGGTTACCATATGGACCTGTACTTTCACCATTTTTCATTCTTTCTTGGCCGCTTATGCCATAAGTGTTGGAAAAAGACGAAGACCGGCAGGTTTGATATAGGCATTGACTTGCAGGTTCACAACTCCTCTTTACCCTGTAATGATGCAATTGTTGGATTTATTGCTAGTCGTTCATTGTCTGCATGATCTCTCTCCTTTGCTCAAATCTGAAACTTCTCACTCAGATCTTATGCTCACTCTCACCTCCCTCGTTCGCATGACTTCTCCTTCGTCATTGCTCATCCTTTTTTCTTCGCACTAATCGATTTCTCTCCTTTGTTCATAGAGGCCTTGTCACCACAATTGCCACCTCACGTCTATAGCGACACCATCGCCTCAATTGTGCTTTGCTGTCGCAGATTGTCGTGAAGGAGCAGCGACAATCTAGAATTTTTATGTTGTCTTTATTCTTAACATTCACGCTTTGAAACAATTTGATTTTTATTTGATTTGTATTAGACGATTTCTAGTTTATAAAGACCAGGGAGAACTAAAGTTTGTATGATTAAACTATTTGGTTGTACTGTATGTATTCTAAAAGTGTACCAATCGTTAGTTTTAAGTAGTTTCCAACAGATGTGTGTGAAAGTGGGGTCTGTTACGGAATCAAAATTAAAATCAGAAGACGTGGATGGTGGACGGTAAAATTAGGAGTGAGATGGATTTCAAATTGCGGCTTTAAGAAAAAATTGTAGGGGTGGGAATGTGGGGGGAACATTGGATGGCATGGCAGGGGCTACGGTGGGCTTTGTGCTACCCACAGAAGTGATATTGGGGTGGAGTGGGCGTCGTGGCAGCCCAACGCCAGCACGCCCACCATTCAGATTCTGATCCAAATGGACTTCATTCTCGTTTATAACAATAAGAAGAAGAAGAAAGAAAGAATATATGTAGAATTTGGAGTGGAGTGGAGTGGAGTGGGGTCCTTCTCATTTTCTCATGTCATCTCATGTCTAAACAACTAAATACATATTTTTTCTCAGAAAAGGAAAAGGAAAAATGAGAAAGTTAAGAAATAATTATACAAGCAAAGAAAGGCGAAATGAAATGAGGAGCAAAGATAAAAGAAAATTATAGATAAAAATGTAGGTAGAGGTAGAGGTAGAGGTAGAGGTAGAGAGAAGGGTGAAGTGATTGATTGAAGTCAAAAGGATGTAAAGGGCTCGTGCTCCGAAGAATTGGAGTCGTCGCAAGGGGAGTGGTTGTGTCTACCTTCGTACGTGGTTATCACCATCCGGCAATCTTCCGACAGTCGCTCCACCCTCTTCTTCACTCGGCAGTTGCTATGCGTGCAACGGTAGTAGCTTCTGCAACAAAAGTATGAAACAAACAAACCTCACTTTAATCACCCTCTTCTTCAGCCTTCATGCATTTCTCTTCTCTTTTTTTTATCTGCTTCAATGTCACTCACTCTACTTCCCTATCATATCATTTGTCGCCTAGCCTAACCACCCCTATACACATACAATGCAACTTATATCCTAATTAATTCATCTACTTTCATGAAACTAAGTAGTAGGCATGCGGAGGAGCAAGTGAAAATGATTAATCCATCACGGATGTGGTGAGCACACAAGGGTTATTATACCAATGCCATATCCAGATATATATATAAACATTAAAAGAAAGAAAGAAAAGAAGAAGAAGAAGAAGAAGAGTACCTAGGATGAAGGCTGTTCTTGACGACTTTCTGGCCATATTTTCTCCATTTATAGCCATCGTCGAGCACATCTACATCGCTTCTGGTCTGGAAACAGAAACGCGGCTCTCTCAGCTTTCTCCTCACCTTCACTTTACTCTTATCTGCATTTGTGCTTCTCCACCTGCAAATCCCAACATCCATCAGTTTTTCAAAGAAATTACAAAGCAAAAATAATATGAAGAATGTGAAAGGTAGGGAAAGCGGTGTATACCATGAATTGCTGCCGTCGCTAGCGCTACCATTGCAGTTCTCGTCGTTGCCGGGCTTCGGATCCTGTGTTCCCACCTGAATTTTTCCACAAACCCAAACGTCAATTAACACGTACGCTGACAATAAGATCGAACCATGCGCGTACAAAACATAACAAGGACATGGACAATCATTCCACTTTTCTTTTCTTTTCTTTACTTTACAAACATATGATTGAATTTGGTGTAATAGCATTGTTGAATCCTCAATAACACCACCTGCTCGTTGCTCCAAGAAGGTCTACTAATGAGATGGGCGTGAGCAGAAGTTGTAAAGGCAGGTGGCATGGTGGCGGTGGCGGCGCTATTGGGTGACAAGAAGCTCAAAACCTGGGTGTGGTCTTGGAAGTGAACGAATCCCATTTGGTGGATGGGTTGGGGAAGAGGAGGTGCATTTGAGAGGTGGAAGGAGAGTTGAAGTTGATAACTGGGAAGGCCTGATATTTGTGATCCAGTTTCCATTGGTCTTTCAGAATATGATTATAGGAAGGAAAGTGGGAAAGTAAGAAAAAGAAAAAGAAACATATGCTTTCTTCTCCTTGTTGATGGTGACGAATTCAGGTGAGGGTGGCGTTTGGGTCAACCAGTAAATGCGAAAAGGAATGTTTTCAGAAACTGTATATATAAAAATAATTTGTGATATATCTCTGAGTTTGTGCACACTAAAATTATGTACATGTTGAAAACAAACACATCATATGCCAGCTGCTCCATAATGCGGCTCTACGCCACTTCTTTTCTTCCTTCTCCGAAAGCTATTGAAAATATTCGAATCTTCTTTTCTTATTTTACCCTCTTTTAACAATTTCCTCCCCCAACACTCCTCTCATTTCTACACTTTTTTTTTCTTTCCCTTTCCTGCTTTATCTAAATATCCTTCATTAGTATTTAGTTCTTTCATTTTCTTTCATAATTCCAATTTCATGCCTACTCTAAATCATACTTACATTCATCTATGTATGTAAAACAAGATTTCAAAAGGGTTGGGAGGAAACAAAAGTTTGGAGGTAACCAAATGAGGGATGACTCAAAAATGCATCACTTTATCTCTCTTTCAATGACTTTACAACTTTTGGGTTTGTGTAGGGGCTGTAGATTTGTGCAAAGGAAAATGATGAAACCTGTTTCAACTCAAATTCCAATATCAACTCTCCCCTTCTCTTTCCATTTCTTTGTTGATTCGGCCCTTTTTTCCTCTCTTTCACGCCCCAAACAAGCTTAATACGCAAATACTTGAGTCCAACTTATGTGACATTAGTTTTCCTCATTTTTTAATATTACATTCGTGTTGCATATTAAAATTAAACACAACATGAAATTAGAGAAGAAGAGCAACATTTTGATTGGGAAAAAGGAAGGAAAAAGGAGCGGAGAGTTGAAAGTGAAACAATAATTGTACAAGAAAACTTTAGAACTACATTCATGAGTTGATGAATGGAAAAGGGAGGGAGAATGCAATGAGAGAGAAAAAGAGAGGTGCGTAGGCGTAGTAGCCCATACATAAAATATGTTAAAACAAAATTGTTGAACAGCTTTGGAATGGTTGACGTTGGAAGTAAAGGGTGTGTGAGTGAGTGAGTGAGTCAGTATCTTGCTCGCGGCCCACACCGACGTCAAAAGCCATTTCACAGGATCTGAGTTGGATTTTCTCTGATTTTGAGGCTTCAGATTCATGTGCTGCTGGACCGCTTCATTAATCTAACCCACAAACATCTTTAAAAATTATATTTAAATAAAAAAAAAGCTAAATTTCTCTATTTTAGTGTGCAACCACTGACCTTTGATGGATCATAAGAACTAATAATTAACATTTTCCTTTTCTTCAGAAAAAAAAGTAACCAAGATTTTTTTCCACCTTGTCTCATTTATTGACCCCTTTTATTTTTCCTTTTTTCGGTAGTAGATTAAATCATTGTACAATGATTATTCAATCTCTTTTGAATGGAAAATATATATATTCATAGGATTCCGATAGAATATAATATTTAATGGAGACAATATAATATCCATCTCCACATGTGTCATTTCCTTTCCTGCAACATTTTTGTCAACAAGAAGAAAGCTGTTAGTTAGAGGAAATTGAAAAAGTGGAAGTTGTGATTATTAGTGAACCCATGTGAGTAACCTCAAATTTGATTTGTAATTCATGGTTTGTAGGACTTAAAAGAAGTTAAGTTTTGATGTAGGGTAAATGATGAGCATAGATGGGCAATAAACGTGGAAGGTGGAAGATAGAATTGTTAATTCTGAAAGTTTTGCAATGATTAGAAGGATTGATTAAATATTAAACTGTGAAAGGATAAAAAGTAGATTAAAGGCTGGCCTGCCCATTACGGTTACAAGTAACAAGGATCGAGAAGGAAAAGTAGAATAAAGTTGAACGTGATTGGGATGTGTGTTGTTTGTGTGTCCGAAATGAAGGACGAGCTGGTTGCTGGTTGGCAGTGAAGGGAAGATTCGTTGAGAAGGAAGAGAGGTCCCTCAAGCACTACGAAATACAAAAACAAAAACCCTTAATGTGAGTGAAAGGGAAAGGTGGGGGGGAGGAGGGACCTGGTTGTTTGGAATCATGGCTGCCTTTGGGGAGAAACCAAAAAGCACACTGGGGTGTGGGTCACTGGAGTAGTGTGGAAACTGGGAAGGGGAGAAAAAACCGTCTTCATCCATCAACCCTTCTTACTCCCTCAGAAGTCAGCTCTCAACTCGAGACCACGCACATCGAGGAGTGTCTTTGCGTAACGTAACTTTGTCTGTACATAGTAATTTCCAGTCTTCCTTTTTTCTAGTCTTACAATTGCACTCTTTCAAACTTCATAAGGCTCACCCCACTTATTCTCACATTCAAACTTCAAACTCAAGACCTCTCAATTAGCACTATACTAAGTCATTTTATAATTATGTCTCAATAAGCATTATAATGCTCATATAAATCTAAAAATGTTGAAATGTCATGGTAAGCTCAAGTTGAATGTTTAAGGTCATTTTAACCTAATGAAGGGTCCGATCACCGAGTTTAAGGTCATATTGTTAATTAACTAGGGTTGCGGGTGGAAAATTATGAAAGCGACGCTTTGTTGTTCATGGGTTGTGGATAAGAAATTCAAAGTGTAATAAACAAAAACGAAAGGGGGTTTGGAATAGGAATTGGAATTTATTTTTGTTTGGAATTCGATGCAGCAATAATTGCATCTTTCCATCAAATTCTAAGATCCCATAATGATAGAGTGAGGCACCACACCTTTGGTGGGCTCCACCGTGTCTCAAAAAGCTCCTCCCTTTCTTCTCTTTTTCTCAATAAATAGACTAATCAGCCTTTGGTTTACTCCAACCACCCTAATTCAACCCATAAATTTGTCTTTTCCCCCTTTTTATTCATATCATTTAGGGTTCACTGTTTCCTCCACCTGTCTTCACTCCATCTACATTCTGGAAGGGCTTCTTAAAAGGAAACTTCCACATCTCTATTACTTTACTCTGCATAAAACTTTTATAAAAAAAAAAGGTTAATTGTGTAATAAAAACCTACTTAGAGGAGGTTTTGTAAATCTATAGTTACAAAAATGTGGTGTTAGAGCAAAATATTTAACAAGCAAAGAAATAAGATTTGATTTGAAACTTGGCAATGAAGAAGAAATTGAAATTTGGGCCTTATTTGCCCAATCCTGATGACCTTTGACGGTTGGGCCGATCTAATATTTGATGTCCGCAGGTGGGCTTGTAGAAAACAAAACAATGTTTCCCTTCACTGTCATAAGTGGATTCTATACACAAATGCCGGGAATGAACTGCGACGAGTAGTTGGTTTGAAGTTGGTTTAGGAAAAAATAATGAGGGCAGTAGTTTTAGACAAGAGTCTTGTTAGTCCAAGATGTGCAAAAGTTACTCAGAGAGACTGCACAATTGTATCAGTGTATAAAACCAGTTGTCTTGTTTTCTTGGATGGCCTTCTCTTACCCTTTTCACTCTCACAACTTCACCTCACACAAATCTCTCCTACCCCTCTTCACTCTACTCCACACCCTTCCCCCTCATTTAAATCTTAATCTTTAATTGATTCGACCTTAAAACTCTCTTCTTTAATTTCCCAATTCTTAGAAGAAGAAACAAAAGAAAAAGAAAAACAAGCTCATGAAGCAGTATATCAGATCAATCTTGTCTTGTTCATATCATCTTATCTCATTTCTGAGAAATACGGATGAATTGAGCGCCAATCCAACATCATCAGTTATAACCATTTTAGAAAGGGAGTTCTAGTAAGTAAATTTATAACAATTACGTCTTTACAATTAACAAAATGTCACTAGTATAAAAACATACCTCCTTTCAAAGCCACCACATCCACTACCAAAGTTATGGACTCCTTAAAATATCCGATCCAATTCTGAAAATAGTTTTCATCAATCTGGCTGTGCAAGAAACCACAATCCAGATCATCATCTTCTAAACTTAAAGTTGCATAATTAGTTTTGGAATCTAGTCTGACCTCACATAACCCCAAATTCTTGTGCCTGTGTCCATCTTTAAACTTCATTTCTCAAAAAGCTTTGTGGCCAGAAACTTGGCTCCATGAGCACACAAGCAAGTTCCAACGCATCTACTCACAGCTGACTCCGTGATCACTGCTTCACAAAAAAGATTTTAGAAGTGAATTTGGTAAAATTCCTAATCTATACAATAATCATGCAAGACCCCAGAGTCATCAGCTGCGGACAAATTAAGTCTTCCTTGCCTTTAATTGCTATTACATTGGATGATAAAACAAATAAATCTATAATGAAGATCACTGGAGATGGAAATTCCCAGATCTGCAGTAAAACACGATGAATATCAGAAAGATACACGAGTATTCATTCAATGCATTTTAGATAATTAAACAGCAATATCTACAATAAAAAGAAAATAACTAGAACTATCGAAAGTATACCATCATGCAAACAAGAAAGATCTTGAAGTAACTTGAAATAATGATGGCAAAGAAAAAGTGTTTGTACCTGTACCTGCACAAGCAATGAGAAACAAAAAAATTAGAAACAAAATGAGGCGTCCTACGGGCAAATGGACGCATATTCCAATGCTGGTTTCACTGAAGAAAAGCAATTTGGAAGCATCAAAAAAATTAAAGCAACAGTCTTGAAAATGTTTTACAACTTACTTATGGACCCCGGCTGAGCTCCTCAGAAATACTCTTGACAAAATATGAAGCGCACAAATAAACATAATATTTCCGACACAAATATCCATCAAAATCTACAAAGATGTTTGAGACAACTTCGATAAATGCACGTGATCATCGTGAAACACCTAAAGCAACCAAAAAATGGTTACAGGAGGGATTGCAAACCTTTTGACAGATCCCAATTGTTGATGAAAAGGTCATGTATGATTGTTTCTCACTTAGTCTCAGAAGCATGTACCTGTCTAATTGATTGCGGCTAAGGTACACAATGTAGAGAATAAAGAAATAAGACACAATGTAGAGAATAAAGAAATAAGTATGATGTAAATAGTAGAGTACGAGAAGGACAAGACATCCCAGGGGTGGGGACTCCCCAACCGAATTGGATACAAGCATCCAAAAGAAGAAAACTAAGTCCAAACTTCCACGCTAAATCCTACAAAAGAGCCAAGGAAAAAACCGTATTAGGATTATAAACGTTTCACCATTAGGATTATAAACGTTTCACCATTATAATCCTAGTGTACTCTCTTTTCCTTCTTTATCTTCTTGTCCATATGCTTCCAGCACTCTGTAAAAGCTGTTTTCCTGTTGCTGGAGTTTGTTTATTTTGGCTTGTTATCTTGGGCATATTGCATAACACAGAAGACTACCGATTCAGCAGGGAAGAAATATAGCGGAAGGAAGGGAAGAGAAAACATTTTCTACCATAATTAGAAAAAATAATAATCCAACTAAAAGATTTCATCAAGGTTTATATTTTTAAAAAGAAAAAAGAAAAAAAAAAAGTCAATCCAAATTTCAGAGACGCATAGCGAAGATAAAACTGATAACCACTCATGAAATAAAACGAAATGGTGAACAGAGCTACGAGTTATCAGTCATCACATGCCATGTGAAATGAGAAAAACAAAGATCCATTTGATTTTGTTATGTGCGTGTGAAGGAAATGAGGCAATTGGGTGTGTACCTGACGAGACAAGCAATCTGTATCAATTAGGTTGTAGAGCAGATGTGTGTAAGCCTGGCGCTTGAACAGTATTAAATCGATAAGAACAATCTACCACTTGAAAAATCATATACTCCTCAGACAAAGCAATTGCATACACAAATAGAAACAATCGTAGTAAAGGAGTGGACGACTCACCATGATTTCGCACTCAATGTATTCGTCCGCAACGGATTTGCAGTTGTCCTTAAAACATAAAGCAGCATAAGGATTTTGCAAAAATCGCATAAAAGGAGAGGGGGAGGGAGAAATGTTGAGAAGCAAGCAAGAAAGCTTACGCATTTCACAAGATGCATGTTCCCGGGTGAGTACAGAAGGAACAATTGATTGGTTCCAAATCCACACTGCACACAACGATTCCGGTTTATATCCCTTCCCATTGAGGAATTCCAAGAGAAGAGAGTAATCCAGTGACACGGTCGACCAAGTTGACTCAAATCTTAGTTGTAGGATTTCTAGTACATCTATCTTTCCCTTTTATCGACCCCGACCTGGAATTGGATGATGTTAAGACTTTCGGCATCACCGTAGACTTCGGGCCTATAAAAAAGTGGCCCATGCTTTTATTCCTCAACCGGCCCAGACTGCGACGCACTTCTACTCCTCTCCACTCTCCTATTCATAATTTTGGGGTTAAAACAGCAGGAGCGTGGGAGGAAGTCATGTTGAAATATCATCACTAGCCCAATAGAGTCAAGCCCAATAATTGTACTAGCCCAATAGAGTCAAGCCTAATTGTACGAGCCCAGTATATTTATTTTAGTAGAGATTTTAGGAGAAAGAGATGTAGATATTTTAGGAGAAAGATTCAATTTGTTAGGTCTAGATTCAAATCGGTTAGGTCTAGATTTAGATTGGTTAAATATAGATTGTTTACTCTTAGTATAAATATCCCCACCCTACCTAGGTTATTCATCCAAGTAATCTAAAAACAATAAAAAGCAGAAGTATTCTACAGAGTGTCTTGTATTCTCTTCTCGATTGGTCTTAATAAAGAGAGCGAGTGTTTCCCACAGTGAGTTGTGTTCAACATTTGGTATCAGAGCGAGGTTAGTGTAGGTTATCTGATCTCTTGGAATCCTTAGTATGCTCTGTGGTTGCAGCTCTGCCTGATCTTCCACATCAGAAACGATTTCTTGAGATTAGTGGTGAGTGAGTTTCTTTTGTGTCGTGAGAAGTCTGTGACTCTGCAAGTCTTGTGTCAAAAGAACTTGTTTGGTATTACTGAGGTATGGCCAACACGATGAGTGATTTCCAAATCGTTGGAGGAATTAAGAAACTCAACAACAACAACTACAACACGTGGGCAACATGCATGATGTCCTATTTACAAGGACAGGATCTTTGGGAGATCGTTGGCGGGTGTGAAACTACGCCGCCAGAGGAGGATTCTAACGACGCCTTGCGCAAATGGAGAATCAAAGCAGGCAAAGCAATGTTTGCCTTGAAGACCACCATCGGAGAAGAGATGTTAGAACATATTTGGGATGACAAGACACCGAAAGAAGCATGGGACACATTCGTGATGTTGTTCTCAAAGAAGAATGATACGAGACTACAACTTCTGGAGAATGAGTTGTTGTCAATTTCACAACGTGATATGACGATTGCTCAGTACTTCCACAAGGTCAAATCGATCTGTCGGGAGATTACTGAACTAGACCCAAAGTCCGCCATTGTAGAATCTCGAATGAAGAGGATTATAATCCACGGATTGCGACCAGAATATCGAAGCTTCATTGCTGCTGTACAAGGATGGCCCACTCAACCATCACTGGTAGAGTTCGAAAATTTGTTAGCCAGCCAAGAAGCCATGGCTAAACAAATGGGAGGCTTCACGTTGAAGGGTGAAGAAGCACTCTACACGAGTGAAAGTCAGAGCAATAATAGGCCGTCTACCAGACGTGGATACAATGGTGACAAAAGAAGAAGCCACCAAGGGATTGCACAACCTGAGAGAGCTCAGAAGAACGACAACAAGAGTTTTCAAAGAACGAGATTTGGTGGTATTTGCTATAACTGCGGGAAAAAGGGCCATATGTCTAGAGATTGTTGGTCCAGGAAAAAGACCATTGAAAACAATGTGGCAATATCCAAAAAGAAGATAGAAGATGAATGGGATGCAGAGGTACTATGTCCCATAGAAGAAGACGAGCTAGCACTCATGGCGACAATGGAAGACCATATCAACTATGAGAATGACTGGATCGTTGATTCAGGATGTTCAAATCACATGACTGGCGATCAGAGAAAATTGCAAGACAAGAAAGAGTACAAAGGAAGTCGTATGGTACGTACAGCAAATAACACACAGTTATCAATTGCTCAAATCGGCAATACGACAATCATGCCTGGCAATAAGTCTGATACAGTGTCGCTACATAATGTTTATCATGTACCGGGTATAAAGAAGAACTTGTTGTCAGTGTCACAACTAACAACATCAGGAAGCTATGTCTTGTTTGGGCCAGAAGATGTAAAAGTTTATCAAGATGTTAAGATAATAGGAAAGCCGACGATAGAAGGACGAAGAGTGGAGTCTGTCTACGTTCTATCTGCAGAGTCTGCCTATGTTGACAAGACCCGAAAGAATGAGACGACAGATCTATGGCATGCAAGATTGGGACATATTAGCTACCATAAGTTGAAGCTGATTATGGAGAAATCTATGCTCAAAGGTCTACCACAACTGGAAGTCAAAACAGACGTTGTCTGCGCTGGATGTCAGTATGGTAAAGCTCATCAATTACCATACAAAGAGTCAAGTTTCAAAGCAAAGAAACCATTAGAGTTAGTTCACTCTGATTTGTTCGGCCCAGTCAAACAAGCATCGATCAGCGGAATGCGGTATATGGTGACATTTATTGACGACTACTCAAGATATGTGTGGATTTTCTTTATGAAAGAAAAGTCTGACACGTTCTCAAAGTTTCAAGAATTCAAGATGATGGTCGAAGGAGAAGTAGGAGCGAAGATTCGTTGTCTACGTTCAGACAATGGCGGAGAATACACGTCAGATGAGTTCGATCAATATTTACACGAGTGTGGGATACGACGTCAATTTACATGTGCCAACACGCCACAACAAAATGGTGTAGCAGAAAGAAAGAATCGACACCTTGCAGAAACCTGTCGAAGCATGTTACACGCAAAGAACGTTCCAGGAAGATTTTGGGCTGAAGCTATGCGAACTGCTGCCCATGTGATCAACAAGCTTCCTCAACCAAAGCTAGGGTTCGTCTCACCATTTGAGATACTATGGGATATGAAACCTACAATTAGTTACTTCCGAGTATTTGGCTGTGTTTGCTATGTATTTGTGCCTGACCATCTACGTAGCAAGTTTGACAAGAAAGCAGTCAAGTGTGTATTTGTTGGATACGACAATCAAAGAAAAGGATGGAGGTGCTGTGATCCAACAAGTGGAAAATACTATACATCAAGAGATGTAGTTTTTGATGAAGCATCTACATGGTGGTCCTCGGAGAAGAAAGTCTTATCAGATTCAAACATTGAAGAAATTCTACAACAGAAGCTGGGGGAGCAAACTACACAAATTCAATCAAATGTCGATGCATCTGAAAATCCAAGCGACATTGATATTGACAAGCAGGAGGTGACTCAATCAAGCGAATCTGATAAAAATGAAACAACACATCAACAACTTAGGCGATCAAATAGAATCCGAAGGCCAAATCCTAAGTATGCAAATGCAGCTATTGTAGAAGATAGAGTTTACGAACCAGAGACATATGAAGAAGCATCACAAAACTCGGTTTGGCAGAAAGCGATGGAGGAAGAAATTATAGCCTTGGAGCATAATCAAACTTGGGAACTAGTGCCAAGACTAGGAGATATCAAACCCGTCTCTTGCAAGTGGGTCTATAAAATAAAGCGTCGACCGGATGGATCAATCGAGAGATACAAGGCTCGACTCGTGGCTCGAGGATTTTCTCAACAATATGGACTAGATTATGATGAAACATTCAGTCCAGTGGCAAAGATTACTACCGTACGAGTTCTGCTAGCACTCGCAGCAAGTAAAGATTGGAAACTGTGGCAAATGGATGTGAAGAATGCCTTCTTGCACGGAGAGCTAGACAGGGAGATTTATATGAACCAACCAAAGGGATTTGAGAGTGCAGCTAATCCTAATTATGTATGCAAGCTTAGAAAAGCTCTTTATGGACTGAAACAAGCACCGAGAGCTTGGTATGGTAAGATTGCTGAATTTCTTACCCAAAGTGGTTATTCAGTTGCGCATGCAGACTCAAGCCTATTCATCAAAGAAAGAGAAGGAAATTTGACAATTGTGTTGGTCTACGTGGACGATTTGATTATCACCGGGGACGATGAAAGAGAAATTTATCAAACAAGAGAAAATTTATCAATACGCTTTCAGATGAAAGAGCTAGGAGAGCTTAAACACTTCTTAGGCCTAGAAGTTGATCGCACAGATGAAGGACTGTTTCTCTGCCAACAAAAGTATACCAGAGACATGCTTCAGAAGTTCAACATGTTAGAGTGCAAGCAAGTTTCAACACCGATGGAGATAAATGCCAAGATTTGTGCACATGAAGGCAAAGAGTTGAACGATGAAACAACGTACCGACAACTAGTAGGTAGTCTTATCTACCTAACTTTAACTCGACCTGATATCTCGTATGCAGTTGGGGTTATGAGTCGATACATGCAAAGTCCAAAGAAGTCTCATCTGGATGCAGCTCGACGGATCTTGAGATATATCAAAGGTACAATCGACTATGGTCTTTTGTACAAAAGAAGCAAAGACTGCAAGCTAGTTGGATACTGTGATGCTGACTATGCAGGAGACCACGATACTCGGAGGTCAACCACTGGGTATGTGTTCAAGTTTGGTTCGGGAACAATTTCTTGGTGTAGCAAGAGACAACCAACAGTATCATTATCAACTACAGAAGCAGAGTATAGAGCAGCGGCTGGAGCAGCCCAGGAAAGTACATGGCTAAAACTCTTGATGGAAGATTTGCACCAGAAAATTGACTATCCAATATCACTTCTTTGCGACAACCAATCTGCGATTCGCCTTGCAGAAAATCCAGTGTTTCATGCTAGAACAAAGCATGTGGAGGTGCACTACCATTTCATTAGAGAGAAGGTCCTAAAGGAAGAAATTGAGATGCAGCAGATCAAGACAGATGACCAAGTGGCAGACTTGTTTACAAAAGGGTTGAATACTAGCAAACATGAGAGCTTTCGCTGTCAGCTCAACATGATGCAGCGAATGAGGACTAGTGCTGAGGGGGAGTGTTGAAATATCATCACTAGCCCAATAGAGTCAAGCCCAATAATTGTACTAGCCCAATAGAGTCAAGCCTAATTGTACGAGCCCAGTATATTTATTTTAGTAGAGATTTTAGGAGAAAGAGATGTAGATATTTTAGGAGAAAGATTCAATTTGTTAGGTCTAGATTCAAATCGGTTAGGTCTAGATTTAGATTGGTTAAATATAGATTGTTTACTCTTAGTATAAATATCCCCACCCTACCTAGGTTATTCATCCAAGTAATCTAAAAACAATAAAAAGCAGAAGTATTCTACAGAGTGTCTTGTATTCTCTTCTCGATTGGTCTTAATAAAGAGAGCGAGTGTTTCCCACAGTGAGTTGTGTTCAACAAGTCATTCACTCCCCACGAGATTTGTAGCAGAAGAAACTAAACAACAAATAAACAATTAGGAGAAACACAATGCGACCACACAGATTATAATCAGTTAAGGAGACGAAGTAGCAATGGTGGGAGTGAGATCATTGAAAAAGGCTGAAATGAAGGTGTGCAAAATGCTTGGTATGGACTCACGTCTTCCTTCCCTTTCACAGTGAGTACTCCACTCTCTAATTGAATTTTGACTGTATCGGTTATTTAGAATGATATTTTGCAATTTGTAAGGTAGGAGAGAAGCTGCTATGCCCATCTCTTTTAGTTGCGCTAAGAACATTTAAGCACATTACTCATGGATGAAATTCTTAACACTTCATCTCCAAACAAACAAATCCTTTTCCTATCTTTTTTGGTTGCGCGGATGAAATTCTTAAGTTTAACACTTCATCTCCAAACAAACAAATCCTTTTCCTTAGTGAGTGAGTATGCACAATACTTGTCTCATTCCCTTTGGAGCAATGGCTGGCTCATGGGCCACCCAAACCCCAATCCCATGATCTATTATTAAGGAAGCCGACCACCAAAAAAGGTGTTGTTGTTGTATTAATATAATTTATTTTGTAAAACATTTCTGAATTTGCGTGAAGTGGAAGACGACAGACACCTGTATTAAGCAGTAAACATCATCTTTCCTGCCATTCTGACCAACCCATCTGCACTACACTAAACAACAACAACAACTGCATTCGAGGTGCCCACACAAAACCCAACTCAACCTCTCATCCTTATTTGCTTTCTTCTTTTCTTTCCTTTTTCTTGGAAGGGAAGTAGGGGGGGAGGAAAGGGGGGCCCCCCTTCCTTCCATAGTCAGCGACTGCCACTGTCCTGCCTGAAATTTGCCTTCGCCTCATTGACTTGACTTGACTGCCATCATTGATGAAACTGAATATTTGATGAACTGCTCCTGCAATCTGCTCCGCTGATCCTAGCTTACATTCATCTTCTATCTGAATTCACACGCACTCAACATAAAACCCCCCTTAGTTAAAAACCAATCATATTCCTTGCTCAACTTACCAACAGGAACGGTTCATGCAACAAGTACAAAAAATACCATCCCCAGTTTGTGGAGCAAAAACCATACATTTTATTAGAAAAAAACAAAAATGTGGAAGGCAGGAACAGAGGCGGCCTCTTGGAAGTTGTAACCGAGGCACTGTGCTTGAGTTCCAAAGTCAGACTGGTTGACGTTGACTACAGAAGGAGGAGGGCACAGACTAATAATTTACCCCCCCCCCCCCCCCCCCCCCCCCCCC
>NW_019272021.1:6805669-6847690 GCF_002738345.1 Cucurbita maxima | reverse complement strand
CCCCCCCCCCCCCCCCCCCCCCCCCAAACCCTAAACTCTAAGGAAGAAAAATAAGAATACAGGGGACAGAGGCAATACCTTTAGATTGAAGGAGTAAAGCATGGTGGCAGTGGCTTGTGAGGTAGTAATGTTGAGATGCAAAACACTGAGCCTAAGATCTTCCAAACCAACAATGGCTTTCAACAATTGGCCTTGCCTTTTGGGGCATCTTATCTTCAAGCTTACATGGGTTTGAATCATGGTAACCTCTATCTCACCCACTTCTGACTTCATCTCTGCGCAAACTCCTTCTCCTATTCTTCCATTTGAGCCCATTCCCACTTCTGATTGCGCACCCTTACACCCACCGTCCACTCCTTTCCTTCCTTTCCTCTGTGCTTCCAAGACTTCGAGTAGCTGCTCCAATTCCTTCACGAACTCTATTGCACCACCAATTATCGATGCCTGATCACCCTTCAGGTGCACAAAAACGCGTCAGATTATAATTTTACATTCTTTAACAGGACTGGACAAAACAATGTACAAGTTGTTTCAGGAAAATGTCAAAACATTTTATTATTGTAAATAGTACCCTTTGTATATAGGAGGTGGGTATGAGGGACTTGATAACGTGGAGATGGTCGTTCATTTGGCGTCTCCGGTTGCGCTCGACGGCAATATGGGTCATTCTTTGGCTCTCCACTTCTTCCTTGTTCTTTGTTGCCTTCCATCTCTTTCGTTTTCTTGTTTCCTTGGAATTTGGAGGTTCATTTTGGTCCTTCGTTTCTGAGTTAATTGGTGAAGAGTAGAGCTGTAGGAGGTCTTGAATTTTACCAACTCCCTCTTCCCCTGGCTTGTTGAAGTGCTGCAGCTTCACCAAGTTTTGAAAGTTAGGCTGCTTGAATGACTGCGATTCCACATTCTGCAGCTTCTGAAGGAATGGGATCTTATCTTCTAATTCTTCAAATCCCAAGTTTGTGAATTCTTGTTCCGAAGAAACTCTGTCTGAACATTCGCCATAAAACTGAAAATAATAGAGTTGAGGGTGAAAAGAGAAATAACACAGAGCATTGAATGCTACATGTATTTGAGAATGCTAAGAGTGGGTGTCCATGAAAAAGGAAAGCGTAAATAAACAGAAAAAGGGATAGCATTTATCATACACAAGGCTTAAGGGGTGGTTGGAGCCTCTCCATTTGAAGAGCAGAGCAGGGCTTGTCGAAGTGTGTTAATTTAACCCCCTACTTCTGTGTGTAGATAACCAACATGTGATACTAACAAAACAATAGCATTAAATGTAAAACCCAATGAGCAGAAGGAGACCCCATATCAGCCCAAAACACATTCCTTGGTTTCTGATGCAGTCGATACTCTTTATAGAATAATATTAAATGCTATGGGTAGAGAAGAATGCTGTTGTCGGAAGAGGAAGGTAGAAAAGATGGCAATGAAGACAAAACAAAGGGCGGTAAATAGACAGAGAGAGTTGGAGAAGAGGAGAGCGTGTTAGTTTAGAATGGCACAAGCATTATTGGCGGTGACTCTCGTTCCCTCTCTCCCGCCCTCTCTCCATAGTTTCAGAAACGGAAGTAAAGGCCTCCCCCCTATTACCTATATGGAGTGCGCCGCTGGTCTCACGATGCGTCATTCACATCTCTCACATCCCTCCCTCCCGCCTTCCTCACAATACACACTTTTTATTTACCTATTTCTGTATGTCATTGGATTCTTTTTTCCTCTCTCAATTATTTACCTATTTGTTACTTGAGAGTTAGACGAATCGAATTCGTCTAACTCTCAAGTAACAAATGATCCATATCAGTCAAAGTAGTTTAGTAAACTACTTTTAAAGCACTAATTTTTATGGTTGAAACTTGGGAGTTGGCATCACACTCTCTCTTTGTTTTTGTTATCAAACAAGTTCTTAACCATATTACTATTCATTAAGCATAAAGAATAAGAAAAGGGTGAGTGAACCCATTTGTTGGATTAGCAGGTGAAACTAGTGAGGATGTCTCGGAAACCGCGTGATTCTCAATTTAAATTTAATTGAAAAATAAAAATAAAAATAAAACCAATCAAGTGGGAGGGGTGTGCCTGTGTTGCCCAAATGCTTACTCCTAATTCAACAATTTGGTACAATTCATTAATCCAGTGGACCGTCTCATTCCTGTTTGGAAACACCCATTACCTTATCCCTTAACCCGGATACGATTAACTTTAACCCACCTCCCTGACTCCGTCTACTAAACCCCCCTAACATTACGCACATTTACTCCCTTCCCCACCACACATCCCTTTTTCATCTCATTTCCACATTCAATTTCCAACCCAAAGATCCATTTTTGAAGGGTCGTTCTCTTTCTTTTTCTTTTTTCTTTTTTCTTTTTTCTTTTTTTTGCTAAACTTACCCCACCCCCAGACACATCCTCTCACACGTGGACTCAGCATCTTCCTCCTGCTGCTGATTCACTGTCACCGCCATGTGACTTTATCAGCCGAATAAAAGAAACACCTTTTATTTAAAAATTTTAAGAAATTGGGACTTTGAATTTTAGATGTGAAGACCTGAGCCCTTCCCGATTCTGCCTATCGTTACAACAAACAGGCAGTTTCCTTGACCTCTACAAGAATGGCATCGGTTTATTTTGGTAATTATTCGTTTAATTCCCACAGTGTTTTTAATTAATGACCGCTAAATTCAACTTAATCACACTTTTTCTTTTTTTTCTCTCTTTTCTTTTTTTGTTCAGCTCATCCAAATATCTAACCACCCCTCATTTTTCAATAATATATATATTTTTATTAAAAAAAATTGAGAAGGGTAGTTTGGGGATTATGGGATCTGAAAGTGGGAAGGGATGGAAATAAATGGTGGAAACGGGAACACTTACACATACTTCCCTACTTCATTTGCATCTTACTTTCTTACATTATTTTCCCCATTTATTATGCTCTTGCCGTTTTAATCCTGGAAGGCCACTAAAAGTACCAATGTACCCTTTACCAATCGCAAAATCTCTCCTCATTCATTCTCCTCCCAAGAAAAACTGATTTCTTTTTTTCTTTTTTTTTTTTTTTTTAAGAAAATTTAATATACTTGTTTCGTAGCTTTGTATATATCTATTGGTTGAGGATTGCTTGTCACCTACTCTTCAGCTTACACTCTCTCTCTCACGTAGAAAGAAAGGAAAGGGAGGAAGGAGGAGAAGTTTCATACTCTGTTTTCTCTTTGTGGGTTTCCCTTCCCCCTGTTTTGTCAGAAAAAGAAAAAAAAATATCTTTCTTTCTTTTTTTTGTTTTTTGTTTTTTGTTTTTGTTTTTTTTTTTTTTTTGTGCTTTCATCTATGGACAGGCACAAGTGCAAGCTCTGCTTCAGAAGCTTCTCCAATGGCAGAGCTTTGGGAGGTCATATGAGGTCCCATTTGATGAACCTTCCACTCCCACCCAAACCAGAA
Organism: Cucurbita maxima; assembly: GCF_002738345.1. Classification (NCBI taxonomy): domain Eukaryota; kingdom Viridiplantae; phylum Streptophyta; class Magnoliopsida; order Cucurbitales; family Cucurbitaceae; genus Cucurbita; species Cucurbita maxima. Next base: position 6,844,253 of record NW_019272021.1, on the reverse strand, counting down.
GACCCACCGCCACAGCATGCCCACCTGAGCGAAGACGCCGACTCTGCTTCTTTCCTGTCCTCCCCCTCATCCTCGGAAGGCGACGCAGAGGAAAAGGGTCTGGGTTATGGGCTAAGAGAGAATCCCAAACGAAGTATTCGGGTGGTAGATCCCGAATTCTCATTCGCCGTCGACGCAGGCTCGGTGGTTCTGCAAGACCGGGAAAGTGAAACAGAGTCGTCAAAGAACCCAACTCGGAGAAGATCGAAGAGGACTCGTAAGCTCGATCACCACCATCACCAGCATGTCCATGAGCATCATCATTACAGTGCTTTTAAACGGCTTCAGGAAAAGAAGGTGAACCAGCCGGAATCGTGGACGGAGGCAGAACCAGTTAGTTCGATCTCCGGTAGCACAACGGAACAAGACGTTGCGTTTTGGCTGATGATGCTTTCTCGGGATAAATGGACGAAGCAGCGAGGTGGGTATGAGGAGGAGGAGGAGGAGGAGGAGGAGGAGGACAATGAGGATGAAGAAGACGAGGAAGTAGAAGAGTCTATGGAGGAGACCGATGATTCCGAGGCGCTGAAATTTCCAAAGAATCGGAACAGAGGGAATTACAAATGCGAAACATGCAACAAAGTGTTTCGATCTTATCAAGCACTTGGTGGGCATAGAGCTAGCCACAAGAAGATTAAACTCTCTGTAACTTACAACAATCCCCAACTGGTAATCCACCGTGAAAATGCAGCTTCCATGGGTGAAAGGAAAATTCACGAGTGCCCTGTTTGTTTCAGAGTTTTTTCTTCCGGCCAAGCCCTGGGCGGCCATAAGAGATCTCATGTCACCGCTTACTCATCACCCAACTCAATTCCGCCCAAAACTCCACCACCCAAAAAGTTAGGAGACAGTTTCATAGATCTTAACCTCCCGGCTCCTTTTGAGGAGGACGATGTTAGCCAGATCGAACTCTCGGCAGTTTCTGATGCGGATTTCGTCAACGCCATTAGGCAATAAAACATACCTCCTCTTCTCAAATTTTTTTGAAAAAAAGAAAAAAAGATAGGAAATTTTGACCTTTTACTGGGTATTGATTATAAAGTTTGTTGAGTTTTGACTCCTTTTATGTTTGAAAGCTTCATTAATCGGACTTGGGAATTCTCATCTAACTGCAAAATTCATTCTCTGAATTCCATGCTGTAATTTACTAATCACTGAAAAGGTGATTCAAGGTGGGATGATTTTGAAAAGGTGAGTGGATGGAAAAGCAAACCAAAATCCGTAGTTTTAGTGAGAATAAAATTGTATGTGCGTCCGGGTGGCCTATTCTATTATCATCATAAATGGAATTTTGCGTTCTTATTTAATTGGTTTGCGTTCTTATTTAATTGGTTTGCATTATTAATGCCTCCATTCAATACCGCATCCTTGGGAGTTATTGTTGTTTTCCTTCGCCACCTTCATCTTTTGGAACTAAATCTTGTGTAAATTTTCAAGATTCTAAACTTACAGAATGTTTCCCAAATGCATATGAGGTTATATATTTCTACTTTTTTCTTTCCTTTCCTTCNTTTTTTTTTTTTTTTTTTTTTTTTTTTTTTTTTTTTTTTTTTTTTTTTTTTTTTTTTTTTTTTTTTTTTTTTTTTTTTTTTTTTGTGCTTTCATCTATGGACAGGCACAAGTGCAAGCTCTGCTTCAGAAGCTTCTCCAATGGCAGAGCTTTGGGAGGTCATATGAGGTCCCATTTGATGAACCTTCCACTCCCACCCAAACCAGAAGACCCACCGCCACAGCATGCCCACCTGAGCGAAGACGCCGACTCTGCTTCTTTCCTGTCCTCCCCCTCATCCTCGGAAGGCGACGCAGAGGAAAAGGGTCTGGGTTATGGGCTAAGAGAGAATCCCAAACGAAGTATTCGGGTGGTAGATCCCGAATTCTCATTCGCCGTCGACGCAGGCTCGGTGGTTCTGCAAGACCGGGAAAGTGAAACAGAGTCGTCAAAGAACCCAACTCGGAGAAGATCGAAGAGGACTCGTAAGCTCGATCACCACCATCACCAGCATGTCCATGAGCATCATCATTACAGTGCTTTTAAACGGCTTCAGGAAAAGAAGGTGAACCAGCCGGAATCGTGGACGGAGGCAGAACCAGTTAGTTCGATCTCCGGTAGCACAACGGAACAAGACGTTGCGTTTTGGCTGATGATGCTTTCTCGGGATAAATGGACGAAGCAGCGAGGTGGGTATGAGGAGGAGGAGGAGGAGGAGGAGGAGGAGGACAATGAGGATGAAGAAGACGAGGAAGTAGAAGAGTCTATGGAGGAGACCGATGATTCCGAGGCGCTGAAATTTCCAAAGAATCGGAACAGAGGGAATTACAAATGCGAAACATGCAACAAAGTGTTTCGATCTTATCAAGCACTTGGTGGGCATAGAGCTAGCCACAAGAAGATTAAACTCTCTGTAACTTACAACAATCCCCAACTGGTAATCCACCGTGAAAATGCAGCTTCCATGGGTGAAAGGAAAATTCACGAGTGCCCTGTTTGTTTCAGAGTTTTTTCTTCCGGCCAAGCCCTGGGCGGCCATAAGAGATCTCATGTCACCGCTTACTCATCACCCAACTCAATTCCGCCCAAAACTCCACCACCCAAAAAGTTAGGAGACAGTTTCATAGATCTTAACCTCCCGGCTCCTTTTGAGGAGGACGATGTTAGCCAGATCGAACTCTCGGCAGTTTCTGATGCGGATTTCGTCAACGCCATTAGGCAATAAAACATACCTCCTCTTCTCAAATTTTTTTGAAAAAAAGAAAAAAAGATAGGAAATTTTGACCTTTTACTGGGTATTGATTATAAAGTTTGTTGAGTTTTGACTCCTTTTATGTTTGAAAGCTTCATTAATCGGACTTGGGAATTCTCATCTAACTGCAAAATTCATTCTCTGAATTCCATGCTGTAATTTACTAATCACTGAAAAGGTGATTCAAGGTGGGATGATTTTGAAAAGGTGAGTGGATGGAAAAGCAAACCAAAATCCGTAGTTTTAGTGAGAATAAAATTGTATGTGCGTCCGGGTGGCCTATTCTATTATCATCATAAATGGAATTTTGCGTTCTTATTTAATTGGTTTGCGTTCTTATTTAATTGGTTTGCATTATTAATGCCTCCATTCAATACCGCATCCTTGGGAGTTATTGTTGTTTTCCTTCGCCACCTTCATCTTTTGGAACTAAATCTTGTGTAAATTTTCAAGATTCTAAACTTACAGAATGTTTCCCAAATGCATATGAGGTTATATATTTCTACTTTTTTCTTTCCTTTCCTTCCTTCCCAAAAAAGCTATCAAATGCCTTTGTGAGTTTGGATGTTATACTCTTACACGTATCCAAGTTTTTAATGAAATTGAAAGCATAAAATCTAAAATAATAGCCTTCTTTAAAAACAAATTGTCATGGCCTCATCAAAATCCCTCCTCACTTAACCTAACCTAACCTAACCTAAGGAACCCATCTCTTCTAAATTTACTAAATGGTAAAGTACTAAAAAGGGGAGCCATAAAAGTTGAGGAAGACTTGGTACTTTTCCCCAATACAAAAAGGAGCATATAAAGCAGAAACAGTCAACAAATCTGATCTCCTTCCATTTCTCCCTTCGCCTTCTATACAACCATTCAAACCTCATTTTCTTTTGACTATCTTTTTTTCTTCCTCAACTCCAATTCAACTATCCATTCAAATTTCATACCCAAAACTGCATATTCTCCCAAAATCCATTACGCCTCATTATTTTAATTTAAAAAATAAGTAACAGTTGACTTTTAATGCCTTAGGGTTTTTTTTTTTTTTTTTTAAACACCCATTGAGGGTCATTTGACATTTATATAGAACAGCATAGTGCCATTATTAGTAATGAATGCGGTAGGGATGCTTTCACATCATAGAGAGAGCGGGAGAGAGAGGAGAAGAAATAGAAGAAAGATTGGAGAGAATGAATCAATATTTGTAGTATTGTTTCCATTGCACGTTTGGTTTTCAGACAATGTAAATGGAAAAATATGATCACATCCTAAGTTTTGATGGACAGTGGTTTTGTTAATAGGCATCAAATTCTGGGCCCAATAAATTGTAAGCCCAAGGACAACAAATCCACCCACTTTCATTCCTTTTACAAGAATATTACTTCTTTTCCCTTTCACTCAAAAACATGAACCAACCACAAATTTGATAATTAAAATCACTTCTTTCTTTAACAAAATATACACACACTAAAATAAATCAAACAATACTCTCCACTTTTCTATGCTAAATTAAGGGGGGGAAAAAAAAAAACTAAGTGAAGAAGCGCGCGCGCGCGCACACACATAATTGTATAATTTGGCACTGCGGAGCCTCTCGTTGGCTTGGACATAATGTGCGCGCTACATTTCCAACCCTTTCCGCTGCAAAGCCACAAACTTCACTCTTCCGCGATTTTCTGTCCTCCACGACCCTCTTCCCTTCCTCTTCTGCCTCCATCTCCTAACCTAATTTGCAAATGCAGAACCGCAATTTCCTCCGTCGAACTTCCTCCCAACGCCCTTCGCCGCAAGCTCGACCCGCAGTGGAGAGGAGGTTTCAGTCTAGGGGTTGACCTCGGAACGTCTCGCACTGGACTTGCTCTTAGTAAAGGCTTTTCCACTCGTCCTCTTACTGTAATTTTTCTGCCTATTACACTTCATTTGATTTCATTCCGTCGTCTCTGCGCTTTTCCCTACCCTCTAATTTCAGGACATTCAACTTCTCCACTGTTTTCCTACTTGTGGGTTTTTCTGTGGCATGGAAGTGCCTATTTTTCTGCCACATTTAGTGCTAAATGCGTAGTTAACGCAGTGATGATCGATACTCTTATTCAATTACGTTTCTTCTGGGTCATAAGTGTTTATAATGTCGCGATCGGAAGACTGTTTCTACTTCGTAATTATTATTTATGCAGTCCGCGACGCTCTATTTACACAGCTGCCTTTAACCCTTTGTTGTGTGTTATCAAATGTTTGGGCTTCATAATTTCTTTAGCTGGCTTAGGTTCTGGAGTTGCGAGGACAAAAGCTTGAGTTTAAGCTTATTGAGATTGCTGAACAGGAAGTATGCATCTCTCCCTCTCTCACGATATTGCTAATGAAATATTATCAACATGTTGGAAATTTATTTCCTCTCTATATTGCACATTATTTGATGGAAAAAGAAAAAAAACTGTAGGAAGCTGATGAATTTATTATTGGACTTCCTAAATCACTTGATGGAAAAGAGACACCTCAGTCAAACAAAATCCGTAGTATTGCCGGAAGGGTGGCAGCCCAGGCAGCTGAAAGGTGAAATACACGGGATGATTGTATTTTATTTCTCCTATGTCTGCCTTTCTGTTCTGATACAGCTTTGACTTTAGGGGTTGGAGAGTTTACTTGCATGATGAACATGGGACAACAGCAGAAGCGGAAAGCCATATGATTTGCAGGTATTGTTGTCTTCAATATTCACTTATGTTGTCTTTTATTCAATATTGTTTCCGTGGATTCTATCCCATAAAGTCTCATGCATCTCCTTTATTGATATTGTTAGTGTGGAATCCTGCAAAATATATTGCATTGAATGGATTATCATTCAACAGAGTGCCAGATTGATTTATTCATTTCCTTTGAGGATTTTGATGACAGATTTGAGGGGTTTGTAGAAATGATAGACTACCATGTGAAGATTCTTAGACTAATGAGGAATTAAAACTAATGTTAAACTCTACCATATTGTGGCATTAACCTCATGAATTTATCAAGGTGATGCAGAAAAAAGGTTGCCAATCGCTATGGTATTATTGGATAGGTAGAAATGGAGGATAAGAAGATAGGAAAGGCTTGGCTTGAAATGAAAAAAGAAATATCCAAGAAGTGCAATTATCCCCATCAGCTTGTAAACAAGGAATAAATGGCTTGAGGACTCAATAGTCAACGAGGTATTTGTGATCATGATTAGTTGCCAACTACATTTCTCTACATCCAAAATTAGGCTTGGCTTGAAATGAAAAAAGAAATATCCAAGAAGTGCAATTATCCCCATCAGCTTGTAAGCAAGGAATGAATGGCTTGAGGACTCAATAGTCAACGAGGTATTGGTGATCATGATTAGTTGCCAACTACATTTCTCTACATCCAAATATTAGGCTTGGCTTGAAATGAAAAAAGAAATATCCAAGAAGTGCAATTATCCCCATCAGCTTGTAAGCAAGGAATAAATGGCTTGAGGACTCAATAGTCAACGAGGTATTGGTGATCATGACTACTTCTTAAGGATTTAGGAGGCTGGATTCTCCCCAAGGGAATTGAGATGCTATTTGAAAATATTTGCTAAAATCGCCCCCCTAAATGGTGGTGAAGGTTTTCTATTCATAATCATTTACAAAATCAAATAGATTACAAAGGAAATGGAAAGAGCAATAACTAGATACACGATATTAGGCTATGATCAAGGGTCAAATATGATAACTTATGAAATCGTAATTTAAGGCTAAATTTCCTCAACACCCCCTGCAAGTTGAGCTTTGGATTTGACAAAGTGAAGCTTGAATATGAAAAATTCAAAGAGAGGTCGAGAAACACTTTTGGTGGAGATGTCAGCAACCTGGAGATGAGAAGGTACATATACTGTGTGCGAAGTTTGCCAGCGACAACAAGCTCTCGAAGGAAATGATAATCTAGTTCAACATGCTTGGCCCTCTTGTGAGGAACGGGATTGGAGCTAAAAAAATAGCACTTTTGTTGTCACATAAGAGCAAGAGCTATTGTGGAATGGGGACCTTGAGGTCATGCAAAAGATGCGTAAGCCAAAAAGTTCAGCAGTAGTCATGACAAGAGCACGATGCTCAATTTCATAGCTAGAGCATGAGACAGTAGGTTGCTTCCTGACACTCCAAGAAACGAGATTGTTACCAAGATAAATGGAATATTCGAATGTAGAATGACGAGTATCGGGACAACCGACTCAGTCAGCATCCGCATAAGCCACTAGCGCACTAGGAACAACGAATGGATGAAAGGTAAGGTCAAAGTGGAGTGTTCCCTTAACATAGCGAAGAATACGCTTGACAGCAAGAAAGTGATCTGCATTAGGGACATGCAAAAATTTTCTGACAGAATTGACAACATGGGCAATATCTGGGCGTGTAATGGTCATGTACTGAAGGGCACCAACTAGTGGGTTCGTCCTCGATTGGAAGAGTTCTGGGTGCGGTTCTTCCTCGACCAATACTGAAGAGTGAGTCGACGACCTTGACCCGAGTGGGTTCATCCTCGATTGGAAGAATTGTTGAGGTGGAGATGAGAATGACCTTGTTGGTTGCTACAAGAAGCAGGATGACTTCCATGGGTGCGACCACGATTAGTGGCTGTGAATATCGCAGGAGTGGAGTCAGAAGACTCAAGGGAGCACTAAAACAACTCAATACTTTCAGTTTTAGAGACTAAATCTTCAAAATAAGGGAAAGAGGTGAAAGCCATCTGAGCCATAGAAAAAGTTAAAAAATTGGTGTCGAGTCCATGAAGAAACCAGTGTACTTTATCAATGTCCTCGACGGGTCTGTCAATGGCGTGAAGCTGGTCACAGATTGTTTTGAAGGTACAAACATACTCAGCCACAGGTTTGGTGCCGCGTTTCATTAGTTGCAAGTCATTCTTGAGTCTCATTTCATGGGCTTTCGAATGATGACTGAACGTAGTCTCCAATGCGAGCCAAAGTTGTGCAGTGGAGAGACCAATGGCGGCAGCAATGGCTTCCTCAGTGAGAGAGGAGAGCATGAGACAAAGAAGTTGTTGATCGGTTGCTTTCCATGCCAAATATTTGGTGTTGAGTGTTGAGGAGGTTGTTGGTTCAAAGCGAGGTGGTGAAACGGAGTTCCACTATCGTAGCCCAGTATGTCTTAATTCTCAGGAGAGGGAGTGATTAGCCCAACCTGTCTTAATTCTATAGGAGAGGGAGTGAACAGATTTGTTGGATTTAGCGCATCCTCTTGGATTTCCTTACACAATTTGTTTTTGTTTTTGTTTTTTTATTTTATTTTATTTTATTTTAATTGTTCAGATTTTCTTTCTAAAGCCAGTTGGGAACCCTTGTTGAATCAACTTGGCTTGGATTGGGGGATGCTCGCTGGTTTGGTCTACTTTTCCCATCAATTAGAGCCTATTATAAAAGGAAAAGGAGAATTTAATGAAGGCACACAAAATCTGTAAGAGAAAATGAATACCTTTGATGGGAACCTAGATTTATGATTGCAATCGAGAAAATAGGGGCTGAAACAAATTACTGTTCCTAAATATTTGGCTGCAACATCATCCTTTGCTTCTTTTTTGGAGAATTGGTGGAAGCATTACCCTATTTGTGGTTGCCGTGGTCATAGACTTATACCTACGTTCGAAGGTTCTAACTTGGCTTTTTTAAGAGAGAGAGAGAGGGTTGTTGCATGGAGATTGGGAGACTAAGGATCCGTATACCAGTCAACATTGGCCCCAAGTTTTGTGGTTTAATCTCTGTTAACAAGATTTTATGAACTACAAAAGAAAGGATATGCTTGCAGACATCTGTTTTACTCATCTCTAATATTTTTACCTATCAATCGTCTCCACTAAAAGAAACCATATTGTAACTGAGGGAGAGAAGCAAGTAACAGTGAATGACGAGAATGATGGACAACCAAGTCAATTACTCGGAAGTTTGATTCTCTTGCGAACTTTTATATGAAACTGTGAGGGTTGTTGCATGGATAGTCACATTTTTGTCGCCTGTAGTCATTGATGTTATCAGTGTCCCTTTTGCTTTATTGTATTTGATGGTAGAGTAGAATGGAACGGTTTATGTTTAAAATGGGCTTTGCAGCTGTTCTTAGATTTTTCATTATGCAAATTAGATGCTTCGGAAAAAAAGTTGACTTTTGATTGTTTTTAGATGTTTCTATTGCGGGTCTCTCAGTGTAAATTGACAGCTGTGGTTAAACTGTCTGTTGCATCAACTGGAAGAACTCTATGTAATCTTTTAGGCTTGGGGTTGGCTTTCCTCCCCCTCCTTTCTCCCACATCTTTTGTAATGTAATATTATCTATGAAATTGGTTGGTTTCTTATTGAAAAATAAACAATGATTTCCCCTTTGTATCAGAATATATCTATACTTGTCTATTTGTGTTGGTCACATATATCATGTATAATGATGAACAAGACATGAATCTGGAAAATCGGCTTACGATGTTTTTCTTCAGGGGGCTCAATAAAACTACTCGGCAGAAGAAAATTGATGCCTATGCTGCCATGGTAAAGTGGTGAAAATTCTCATATTTATGAGCATTGGGTGATAAATGCTGCAATCCATGTCAGGCGCATATTTTTTGTTTATAATTTTCTCAATACCTTTATTTGATGCAGATGGTACTAGAGAGATATTTTTCCATGTCAGGCGAGGGAACCGAACTTGTAGTGCCTAAGGGTCAAGTTTTACAGGAAAAGCTTATCGAGGGACCACCAATAGACCCTGACTTCAAGGATTAAGGACGTGCTTCAGGCAAGGAAAAAAATAAGCTGGAAAAGAGGCCCTCGGTCAACAAAGGTATTTATGTCTGCTCAAGCTTAAAAAATTTTCAAAATAACTTCCCTAAAAAAAATATTTGGAGAATAGTGTAATGCGTATTCTAAAACTATTTGTTTATATAGTAATAATATTCTTTGTTTCTCTCTTCATTCTCGGATTCCTATCTAATGACCCGGGATCCGAGACGTAATTCAGGACGTGAGTATAAAAAGAATAATTTTTTCAGACATATTGAACACTTGGGTATAAAATGTGTCAGAGTAAGCATTAGAGTTCAAAATAAACAAAGAAGTTACCACCAAACAAGATGAAATAAAAAATAACCAATCTTTGGAAGGTGGAATTTCGACTACTTTTACAAATAAAAAAAATAATTATAAATAATATTATATAATATATTATTTAAATGAAAAAATTGTTGCACATTATTATTTTATATTTACAATAAAATTAAAAAATAGATTTATCCCATTACTCACATTATTATTTTATTATTATATTTATATAAATTAAAAAATTTGGTTCACGGTATGAAGTTTTTCCCAACAAACTAGAGATTGCACCGTGTAAGTGATTTTTCTAAGCTGAGAACCATATTAAAGTTACGTAAAATACTTCCTATCCGCACCATGATTCTAAAGTTGACAGTAAATAATGCCAACAGGACAGACTTCTCACATTGATACATTTCTGTCAAGAAACAACTGACCTCAATCCACAAAAACCAAAGAACGACCTAAAGGGGAAGGGAACAAGGTGTCCCCTCCTCGAGACAGAGAGAGATACAAGAATTACAAGAAGACCATCCAATCTAGGTTGACAGCAGGAAAAAAAACTGCATTGGCTACTTCTATTAGAGGCCTCACCTAGATACATTGATGAAAGCAGAAACAATTTCGTCCAACATTATTCATGGGGAAAAGAGGATCATCAATATGCAAAGGATCAATGCTACATAAAAAATGGAATGTAGTTAACAGTTATAACTTACTCATAAATGCATCGATAGTACTAAGAAATGGCGTACCTGTATCCCCTTTCCCTCTTTATATAGGCTCTGCTCCCCTGCATTAAAATACGCATTTGACAAGAATCAAATACATTCCTGAAATAAAAGTAAACGATTCTACTTTAACACATGCACGTTGAAGTTACAGTCCACTATTGTAGTGCAAAAATAACTGGACTTAGAAACTCAACTCCAGTTATCTTTTTCCCTTTTGGTTAGTGATACTAGTTTTCGCGGAAAGACATAATAACGATAATAATAAAGAGAGTCAAGCTTACCCAAAGTAAAGGAAGTCCATCAAAAGGCTCCCAGAGTTCTGCTGGAACATCGTGTTTGGAAAAGTTCAAATCATAATCACCAATAAATATAACCATTCCCCAGGGAGAGAAAGCAACAACAATGACAATGGTTAAAAAATTAAAATAGGCCTCTCAAAATTTTAACATATACACTGCATTTAATTTATGACATGAAATTTCATGTCACGGCATTGAAGATTGAATTTCTCGAAGGTCATCCAATTAAATTTGCAGAGCAGTTAGTCCACTTTTCAAATCAACTCTTACAAAAATATAACGGGAATTTACTTGGTTGGTCGGACGGCCAAGATGATGTTCATGCTGAAGAAAGCGTATGATGAATACTACCTGTAAAAGAGTTGCAGCGAGAAATTTAAAAAACTTCATCTCAAAAACCTCGTTACAATTTATCTACTCTCATTATACACTGGATTAGCTTCAACCAATGTATCTACTCTAATTTAGCAAGTAATGACACGCGGACACGTTTCCTCAACCAATGCCCAATCCACTATGCATCCTTCCTCAGCGAGTCACATAAATACATGTAAAATAACACTATGGAGAGAAGTGTAATATATGAGGTCTCTAAGAGCTGTAAAAGCGCCACGTTATTTTCCTGGAACGGTGGTGGCCGGCCATCATCGACCATTATGGAGAACTTTTTGTCCGCTTAGTAGAATGATCTAATCAAGGAAACAAGTTGTTTTACCAGTGCACTTTTATCAACATGGTCCGCTTCTTTTTTCTCCTTTTATCTTATAGAAGCCAAGCCTTGTCATCGACGTGCACAGGACTGAGACTGATCAAGTAGATGGGCAAACCAAAGCTGGATATAATCGGATGAGGACAAGTTTGGGGCACTCCTCCCAATTCCATTTGTACAACGACCTTCTACGGCAACCAAGAGATCACAGGCCAGTCATTACGCATGAGACGTTAATTTAGTATGGGTTTTATGGAGAAGCTTTTTAAGCTAAGGTGTACGGAAAGTAGGTGAAATGACCCGTCTGAGAGGAGTGGTCCAGATAGAGCTTGCCAAAGTTGGTACTGCAAAATTATGAAGGATTAAGATTGCTACGGAGCGAAGTACAATAGTGAAGAATGTGAAACGATCCCAAATGGAGACAAAATTAACAAAAATAGAACAGATGTCATAAACCATTTTGGATACCGACAAGTAAGCAAGGATGAGCTTCCTTACCCGAGGATAAAGAGGATTACCATTATCTGCTCGCTGAGATGACGGCCACGATCAAAGAAAAGATTTCAATGGGGACCAAATGATGATCGCCAACTGAATGAGATTGGAACCGTTGGAATAAAAAATAAACTCTGCAAAAGAAAACCTAAATAAATGATGGACACATGTTCAACATTGAAGAAAAAGAACTTAGGTTGCACCTCAATCGTCACGGACATAAACTTAACGCCAGGTAAGCAAGTGGACGAACCCCCGCCACTTCTCTGGTCCTCCTGAATAATCAGATTTTATCATATGCATGAACATTACGAGCATAGGTTCTTCATGATCGCTTTTCTAGATTCTTTTTCGGTAAAGCAAAAATCGCATCAAGATGGTTTTGATATTCTCTCCTATATAGGAAGTGTAAATTTAACCGGCATAATTCAAGTTTGACCTAAATGAATCCCACTAAAGACTTCGAAGTGGGAACCCAAATGACGATCACAGCAACTTAACATTACATAGGAAGTTGCTATGAATAATAAAATGGAGAACAATGAAGACCATAAAAAAATGAAAGGTAATCTTCAAGAAAGCCACGGAATCTAGCACATACCCTATTATCGTGAAGCAGCACGTCCACCTCCATTTTGGACTGATGTAGTGACAAGCTCCATGTTTGAGACCTAGGGTGAGAAAAGGTCTCTTTAATAGAAAAATAGACAACTGAATTACCCTTTTAGATAAAATTGATGTGATTCAACTGGTTAAGGATAAAGACACGGTGGTTTGGTCCTTTGCGTCCTCCAGTAAATTCTTTTCCAAATATACTTTCTTTAGACATATTGAAATTGAGAGTAGAAGCTGAGACCCCTTCGGTGGATTTAGCTTGCAGTTTAATGATCCAAAAAAGCGAAGTTGTTTTAATGGTCTCTGGCCAGCAGAAGCCTTAATTCTTATGACAAGCTTAAGAAAAAACTCCTTAATTTGGCCTATTCCCTCTATATGAGGGTCAAGATAAGGTGGTTTGGTCATTGGACCTCCTCCAATAAGTTTTCTTCAAAGTCAACTTTCCTTGCTAAAATGGGGTTGCTTGATCGCGTTCTTTTTATAATTACATGTTCATTCCTATGAATAATAGAGAAAAACTGAAAATGGTGAAAGCAATGTGAACCATGACCATTGGAAATAACACTAATCTTTTGGTAGTGTTAGTATTAAATAGAACACTTGAACACACATCATCACTTCAAAAGCATTGACATTGAGTTCCAACCAACTAAAACTTAGTTAGACTTCATAGATTTCCATTTTAAAGAAATAATAATAATAACATAAACTGAGTAACTTAAATACCTCCATGCATGTAAAGATAATAGAGCAAGCCCTTATGATAAATCAATGCTAGGGATTATTTTCTGCAGCATCTTATTAGTTCCATCTGAACTTGTGTCACAATTATCATGAAGAGATACTAGCTCTCTCTCCAAAATAGAATAAGCTTCTGAAAAAGCCTACAAACAAACAAAAAAATGAATAATTAAAGAATTGGAGAGAGAAAGAGAGAGAGAGAGAGAGAGAGGGAGAGATCACAGTGGTAAAATATTTTTGATGGGAACAATCATAGAAAAATATAGTTTATGGAAAATAAAAGAGCAAGTAAATATATATGTAAGTCATGAATCTGATTTAAGATAAATATATATGTTCTTTTTTTCTTTAAACAAACTGACTTTTCAAGGGCAAACAAAAAAAAAAAACCCCCCAAAAAAGGAAGCCTCAACTACCTACAAATACAAGAAAGTACTCAGAATCCCAATATTGTATCATAACTGTGTTAAAGATGTCGAAAGTAGTGTGTGAATGAACTTCTTGTGGTCAGAAAAGTATCTTGTGATCTTATTTATGTCATATTAATTAACATTCAAGCACTTTCCCTCTAGTGAAAAAGTCCAGGACAACAAGTAGTTGTGTATACAAAGAAAAATCACGAGTAGGTTTGTGTATCAAAAGAAAAATCACGAGTAGGTAATTTTACAAAATACACTCCCCAACACACTTCTAGGCAAAATTATTTTACATTTTCATTCCAGAAATAAAATCACTAGGCTAATACAGTATTCATTGAATCAATTTGCCTCAACTTCAAAGTGCAAAATTGAAGTAGAGACGTTTGGTTTTACTTGGACAACATGACACTTCCTTTTTCCAAATAAACAAGATTACATTGTGTAAATGATTTTTCTAAACTGAGTACCATATTAAAGTTACGTAAAATACTTCCTATCCGCACCATAATTCTAAAGTTGACAAAGTAAATAATGCCAACAGGACAGACGCCTCACATTGATACATTTCTTTGACAAGAAACAACAGAAGACATTTAATCCACAAAAAACCAAAGAACAACCTAAAGGGGAAGGGAACAAGGTGTCCCCTCCTCGAGACAAGAGAGATACGAGAATTACAAGAAGACCATTCAATCTAGGTTGACAAAGTGGAAAAAAAAAAAACTGCACTGGCTACTTCAATTAGAGGCCTCACCTTGATACATTGATGAATACGGAAACAATTTCGTCCAACATTATTCATGGGGAAAAGAGGATCATCAATATGCAAAGGATCAATGCTACATAAAAAATGGAATGTAGTTAACAGTTATAACTTACTCATAAATGCATAGATAGTGCTAAGAAATGGCGTCACAATAACCATGTGATAGCCGATTTGGAATTCACAAATTACCTGTATCCCCTTTCCCTCTTTATGTAGACTCCGCTCCCCTGTATTGAAATACGCATTTGACGAGGATCAAATACATTCCTGAAATAAAAGTAAACGATTCTACTTTAACATATACACATTTAAGTTACAGTCCACTATTGTAGTTGGAAAATAATTGGACTTAGAAACTGAACTCCAATTACAGTCCACTACAGGGAAAATGGTTATTGATACTAGTTTTCCGAAAGACATAATAATGATAATAATAAAGAAAGTCAAGCTTACCCAAAGAAGTAAAGGAAGTCCATCAAAAGGCTCCCAAAGTTCTGCAGGAACATTGGGTTTGGAAAAGTTCAAATTATAATCACCAATAAATACAACCATTGCCCAGGGAGAGAAAGCAACACCAATGACAATGGTTAAAAAATTAAAATAGGCCTCTCATGATTTCAACATATACACTGCATTTAATTTATGACATGAACTTTCATGTCACAGCATTGAAGATTGAATTTCTCGGAGATCATCCAATTAAATTTGCAAAGCAGTTAGTCCACTTTTCACATCAACTCTTACAAAAAGATAACGGGAACTTACTTGGTTGATCGGACGGCCAAGATGATGTTCATGCTGAAGAAAACGTATGATGAATAATACCTGTAAAAGAGTTGCAACGAGAAATTTAAAAACTTCATCACAAAACCTCAATACAATTTATCTACTCTCATTATACACAGGACTAGCTTCTTGTAATTACTCAGGATAGGACCTTTTGTATGCATTTCACCATATCAAAGCTGCTAAAGAGTTTTATTTTTTTAAGCTAAGAAACAATTTCATTCCTATTTGAAATTCACAAAAGGGATGTGTTATCCATGTGCGTATAAAAGACTTTTCCAATTTATAATGATGGAGGTTTGACTATAGAAAGCAAAAGTATTAGACAATTTACACCAAGAAATGACATTTTTAAAGAAACTAGTATGAGTATATGTCTTCTCAGTGAATACTCTTTGATTTCTCTCTTTCCACAGATTCCAAACGAAAGCCATAATGAAATTTGCCCATAACAAAACTTTTGCATTCTTGGAGAGGTGGTATGTTAAGACCATGTCCAATAACAGCGGTCAGAGGGTCAAATAGGTCATTTGAAGATATTAAGAATCTTTATCCATAAATTATAACATGTACACTGCATAAATGGGTGGTTTTGAGACTCGTTCTCTCTCTTGCATAAAGAGCACTAGTTGGGGAGATTTCCATATAGGGCATTCTTCTCTCCCGTGTGTACCATTTCCCAAGGAAAAAATTTCCGTTTTTAGGGTATTTCCTTTCCCTATTGACTTTGCTAGCATTGTTTCATGGCTTTCGTCTTTTTACCATATCCATTATCAAAGATTTTGTGGAGAAGGCCCATCAACACTAGGAAGCTATTTCAATGAGTCTGATTCTTGGGATAACACGATTGGAGAAAGGTCCGGGCTTAATTCAGCCCATTCATAGCTCCGTTATCCTTTAAGTTTCTACGAAGCTGAAGGTCCCAAAATTTTTCGACATGTTTCTATGTTTCCTTGATTGTGGCCATCTTGCAGTTAGAGAGCCTATACGAAAGAGGATACTGCAAGACTAGCACGATGTTCTCAATCCAAGGGTCACTCCAGAAAGATGTGTTTCCTCCGTCATCCACCCTATGACCAATGTGGTTTGTGATGAGGTTTTGATGCTTTTTTATAAACTTCCATAGCCCCTTTGCAAAAGGTGAGGGTAGCAATTTATGCATGATGTGGGAACATATTTAGCTTTTATAAGATTTCTCCATAAGGTGGTACATTCGTGGTAATATCTTCAACTCCATTTGAAGAGGAGGGCTTTGTTCTTCTCCTTCACCGAATATAGGCCAAGACCTCCTTTACAATCAAGAGGTCTATGGTATTCCATCAAACAAGATGTGGGTTATCTTTCTATAGATATTTTCTAAATAATCTTTCTATTTTGTAGCCACTTGTGAGGCATTTCGAGTAAGATATATGGTAAGTAGGAAGGTTGGATAATGTGGCTTATATTAGGGTGAGTCGGCCGTCTTTGGATGTGTAGCATGAGAACCATGTTGATAACCTCCTTTCTATTTTTCCAATAATGGTCTTCTAGAAGGAAAAAGATTTGAGGTTCTAGTTAGGGACTATCCCATCGGCTAGCCACCTTTTCTACAACGGTATCTATTGGCAAAATCTTCGATATCCTATGTGCTAACATTAATGCCCATGGTCTCTGTTTTTTTTTAAGTCGGTGATTAGTCCTAAAAATATTTCGAAGGTTATCACCATCTCAAACATATTATATGTGGAGGAGACATCTGACAGATCAAAGAAGAGAATTGTATCATCCGCAAACTGCAGGTGTCTGATACTTCAGCCCTTGTTATCAACATGGAAGCCCTTCATTATTATGCCTTCATAAGTAAGGGACTAAGACTATCCATTATGATTATGAAAAAAAAGGGGGACAGTGGATCCCTTTGTTGCTGACCTCGTGTGACTAGATTTTCCCTCTCAACATTCCATTGTTGATGACGGAGAAATTTGTGGAAGAGATGCAGCATCCATCTATTTTCCCTCTCAGTCTTCCATGGATGATAATGGAGAAATTTATGGAAGAGATGCAGCCTTTTATCTACCCCTCTCCAAAGCCTTTTGCTGCAATAATTTTAAATGCTCAACCTCTAGATTCTCCTGGTTTATAGAAAAGGTAACATTCTTCGAGCTGTATCAATTACAAAACATGCTAGTGATGTAACTCAAGCAAAGAGAGCCAAGAAGACATTCTGAAGCAATCAAGAAAGAACCAATAGCTTCCCCAAAAAGAGTCAGACGAAAAAACTGAAAAAACTCACCCGGTTTCTAATCAAATAATAGTAATAATAAGAGACATTTCCCCCCTAGTTTCTTGTAATCCTCTCCTTTTAATGAAATCATATCTTAAATATAATCCCACTGAATACATCAAAAGCTCAAAACATTTTGATTACAGTATGCTACAGTAAGAGGTTGGAACAACGCACCAAACAATAAGAACTTAAACCGCCAGAATAGGACTGATCAAGACTACGATCTGCCAAAAATTTCTTCAGTACCAAAGCCAAAGGTATAGTAGCTGAAAATTGTTCAGTCAGCTCCTTAACCTGCAGTTGACATTGCATAAAATCAAATACAAATTACAAGATAATATTTGTATACAAACAGCAATCTTGTGAAACTTTGCTGAGAATAAAGTTGTAAAAAAGCAGACCAAACGGAGAATATTTATTTCCGAGATAATTTGTCACAGCTGCTTTGTTGTCATCACCCAATCAAGAGGAAAGATAAGATACATAAAGAAAATGCTACCAAACCAGTTCTTTTGAGCATTTGGATGGAAAGAAATAACACAATTGTCAATAAAACGATGAAAGAGTGGAGGGTATGCATGAGTTAGCTAAATTTCATTTATTTTTCTAAATCTCTGGAGATAATGAATCGAAAAGCTATAATTCCTTCCTAATCAATTCAAACTGGGGTGAATTTTTGCGAAAGCTCCATGAGGGAGCTGATCCTTGTATGCGACACTTTGTTCTTTGAACATTTCTTTGCAACTTTTCACTTGTAAACGCGAAATTTCTCATTTGAAGAGGAAAGTTCGATTTTCCAACAGCATAATATTCTCCTCTTTTCTGCTCACTTTATTATAATACATTGAATTGAGAGAAGAAATTACTCGCAAGGCAAATGAGGAAAAACTAAGAAAATGAGAGTGCACATCTAAAGAAGAGGGATGGAAGACAAAAATATCCACAACCAAATATGCCTCATCCAAGCTAATAAAGGTTCAAAGAAAAAGTCTACATTAGAAAATTCAATCAATTAATTTAAAAAAACATTTCACAAACGAGAAGTCCTCTTTTCTTCATATAGAAACAGAACGATTTCATTTATAAATGAAATGATGAAGAAGGAAAAAAAATCCCAAACCACCCTTTGTGGATTACAAAAAAATTCTCCAACTACGTGTTGAAGAAGAAAGACTATAGTCTATAAAAGGAAAAGAACATTTGCACCAATAAACAACATTAAATAAAACTAAATCCATGGAGCCCTCAAAAGATGATCGAGTAAAGATCCTTCCATTCCTTCACACCATAGAGACCAAAAGAATGAACGGTCAAAGGCAAACCATAAAGCTTTTGCATCTCCTTTAAATGGATGCCCCACGCAATCAAGGGAAATAAATCTTGAACGTAGCATAATCATATTCCAACCATAACTGCCCAAAACAAAATTCCAATATCATAGAGCGAAGTGCAAGAGCCAAATAAATGGCAATGAGTTTCCAAGTTGGCTTTACACATAATCCACATGAAGGTGAGAAAAAAAGAAAAGGCATTTGTCTTTGGAGACGATATGCTGTATTAACACCACAATGACTAAGCTCCCAAAGAAAAACCAATATCTTCCTTGAATAGAAATCCATTCAGATTGCAGCAAATAAGGATTTATTAAAAGGGCCTTGAGGTTTCACAAAAAATATCCATCATGGAGCTCACTGTAAAGTTTATAGATGAATCTCAATTCCATTTCCATGAATCATTCACATCAGTTGAGGAAATAGATGGTAAAAGATGAGAAAGAGAGGCCCTTCAACAAACTCATCATCTTTAAGACACTATCTAAGACCCAAATCCCGGTCCTTATTTTTCAAATTCCAGAGATCATCCATGGTTGCATCAATATCATTAGAAAGCCTATAGAGGTTTAGAAACATGGCAACCAAGGCAATACCATGACCCAAACGCCATGCCAAAAGGAGATGTGATTATCATTGCCCAATACTCCTCGAACATGTGATTTTACCAAACTGAGATTTCCCTCCAAGAAGCCTTGAAAGAGCCTAAACCAGAACATGATGGCCAATGTGGGCCAAATTGTTATTAATAATTTTCTGACAAATAGCCCCTTCCTCACAAAGATATCTCCAAATCCATTTAGATAAGACGGACTCATTTCGTTATTTGAAATTTCCAATGCCCAAGCCACACATAAGAATAGGAAGTTGAGGTTTGTCTCACCAACTAATATTGTGCATCTCCTTTAGCTCCTTCCCGAAGAAAAACCCTAATGATCTTTTCAATTTCTTTTGTAATCTTGGTAGGCCTTTTGAACAAAGATAGTAAAGTAAATAGGCATATTAGAAAGAGTTGACTGAATAAGCGTATGTCTGCCTCCTTAAGCGATAAAAGGGAATTGCTAATCGTGAAGATTATGGTGGATCTACGAGAAGTCCATCTCATAATGATATTACTAAATAAAATTCCATATGTAAGAACTCCTATGGGAAAATATCATTAGTCGATTCTAGTAAAAACCTGTCAGTTTAACTCCCAGCCAAAGGTTCTTTTAGTTGAGGATAAGAAACGATAGATTCCACTAGAGATAAGATTTCTGAAGGCTTTATAATTATAATTATTATTGGCTCAGCTGCATCCTGTTTCTTTGAGAAAATCAGGACACAAACTTTCAATTTCATTAATGAGCAGTATGGATGCCAAGTTCTCTATTTTTTTCTTGTTTTCTTTTTAAGAAAAAAAGAATTCAAATGGAAAGTTCAGAAATTCATAAACAATTATAATAAAATTCAAAGTGATGTGTACTATGCTTACCAGCTCAGAAGTTTGAAGTCCTGTATGTGATGGAGTCTTGAAACTGATGTCAATGCGAACTGACTTGGTGCTAATAGAGGTATCATAATTCACCTCCAAAATATTTGGCAATGCAGAATCTTCTAGACCAGCCATATCATTGAGAATGTTGACATCTTGTTTTCCAGATACAGCAGAGGATTCCTCCTTAGGTGATTGCATATTTGACGTGGACAAAATAATGAGATCATGGGGAACTTCAACAACAAGCATGATAATGGGTATCTGACACAAAAAGAAACTGATGAGAAAATGTACGGAATAATATCTATCATTGACAACGTGAATTAACTCAATAGTTGATAGAGAAGGCAGTTACAGCAGTATTTTCCACCGTCTTTAAAGAATCACTTTTTACCCATTCCTGATTGGAAAGATATCTGGCAGCATGCTGAAAGACCAAAATACTTATTAAACTTCAAAACTTCCAAATATAAAATCATAACCTCAGGCAAGCGAATTGTAACAAAGAGAGAAAGGAATAATATGAATGTGACTCGTGAGATTGAGAATGTACTTTTTTGTGGTAAAGCTACAACTGAACAGCTCCTGCAATCAAACGCATCTTTATAAATTTATAATTCTTGTTTTAATAGGGTATCCTGGTTGGTGGCTATTTAGTCTTTTGTGGAGCAGATTACATTGCCGACAAAACTCAACGAGATTGGGGCAGTATGTCATTTACAAATGAAATAAACCCCATGAGTTTAATGGTCAAAATCAGTTACAATTTGGTCCAACTAGTTAGCGTCTCAGTGAGCAAAGAGTAAAGACGAACTTATAAGACACAGCAAAGGAGATGCAAACCACAAAGATCAAATCCATGGAATCACTACAGGTATTGATGCTAAGGCATCAATGTTCATTTATTGGCAAAGTTGGATCCATGGAATCAGAGATCAACTGTAGATACATTCGTAATAGCATTGCAAATGTTACGGAGGATATTAACATCATTCAACAACCAACCTCGACAGCTCCAAAGTGAGGGCTAAGGAGCCAACCTTTTCCTTTGAGTGATCGTGCATCCTATCTAGTATCATTTTACAGTTACATAAAATTCATCGAATAAAAGAATCTAAATATCTCCTTTAACATCACATTTTCTTAAACAGTCATATTTCAACGACACATATTTCCATGAACAGCGAAACAGTAAGATTTTGTTCTACTTTTAAATCAATATATATTTGTTAGTGTTATAATTAATTTTTCTATATGTACTACCTGAAATCATATCTAACCTGCTTTGTATCAACAAGAAAGAAAGATAAATGAACACAATAATACACTTCACTAGTGACCTACCAAGAATTCTTTAAATGAGAGATAAAAGGAAAGGAGCTTCCTTCCTTTTCTTTTATTCTTATTGTTCTCTTCTGAATTTTAGGCACCGTGGGCATATATTTCATGTAATGCGGAGATTTATCAGTACTTATTTTGAAAGCTCAAATAAACACGACACTTTATCATCACTTTATTATCCTTTCATTCATTAATCAAGTTTTTTGATCATGGAACTTCAACGTGGTTTAGATAATAAGACAATTGACTTCCTTTCGTTCAATTGATAAGAAAAATACGATAAAGAAGAATCAAAATTACAAGAGACTGGAAGACTAGGGATCAATCCCAACCTCATGTCAAGGAGAGAACTAAAAAACCTCTTCAACTAATCTGAATCAACGAAGGAAAAAAGTGAACATCTCTAGGGTATTAGAAATCCCAATGCAACAAGCCGAATAAACAACCATCATTAACACAACTAATTCTTTACGAACAACTAATAAGACTGGCTTTACTAACTGATAGTTCTTTTTCTTTTCTATTTTTCATTTTTTTAACAATAAAAATATATTTGTTAAAAGGAATAATCAGCACTACCTGGAGTAAGCATAAAAAATAATGAGCTACGATCTCATATTTAATTCCTTGAGATGAGAATAAACATACCTGAAGGCAGGTCTCTTTGATACCATTACGTCCCTCTAAGATCCCAGCTTCTTTAATAGGTTCCTAAAAGATAACAGCAACAAGTCTTGATTAAAGCAAGCAGGACTGCTGCGTGATGGATCCAATTATAGTAATGAACTTACCAAATTTCTCACTGGAGGCAGACAAACCACAAGATCCACATCACTCGTGGGGAGGGACAAACCAGTTGCATTTGAACCAAAAATGTTTGTCCTAGACCTGGGCCATAAGACTTGAAGGGACCGTGTGACCCGTTTAACAGCCCAAGTGATGTAAGGCTTCTTAGCCATGTTTTCTGCAGCAACCTAGTATGCCACCATTTGACATATATCCCATGAACAGCGTATCTCAGCGACAACATTCAGTCTAAATAAATTAAATTAGGAATCCTAAAAAAATAGCAAAAATGAAGGCTCTTACATGCTTGCAGAAAGAGTTGATCTCATCATGTAGGCGGCTATGGATCAAAGAAAGAGATTCCTTTTTTACAGAGCGACCACTAGTAGGTGGAAAGAGAGGAAATGCAACATCTAGCTGCAAGGAAAATTAATAACAAGGAAACTTCAGACCCGGTACATAGCTCAAATATTTGGATTGTGGTTGCACACTCACATGTTCCTGATCGAGAGCTATCTGGGACATTGCTATTAATGATAAAGGTTGAACTGTCGAGCAATTAGATTTACTTTTATTTCTCCAATTAGGCCATACTACTTCAGCACCATCAATACGCAAGCATGCTTCTTCCAAATTAGCTCCATCAGGATACCAACCCTTCACACCCCAATGCCTTGGACTTGAGCTACCAGATCTAACAGTTGGAAACCCTCTCTGCTTCCTGGAATCACTTACAGGAGAAGGTGGAGGTGGTATTGGCGCCTGTGGAACACAAAGAACTACTGGAGATGGTGGACGCTTTACTCGAGATTGCTCTCTCCTAGTGGGAGGGATACATGGGCTTTTATGATCACGACCATGGCAAAACTCAGATCTTGATCTTTCCCTTGACATACTTGGAACAACAATAGGGCGCAAGATTGGAAATGAATGTGAGTCGCCTGTCTTCCCTTCAACGTCACTGGGCAAATTTGGCAAAGATCTAGGAGCATCCTCCTCTGTCACCGTGTCTTTCATAGTTGGTGAGGAATGAAGCATGTTGTTAGGTAGATCAGACCCTTGAACCACATAACCAAGAGCCTGCTTTCCAGAACCCACTGGATCAGAAGGAGAACAAAATGAAGTAGAAGTTGGGGAAGTCAACCCATTACTGTAAGAAGAAGAGAAAGCAACCATATCATCAACAGTCCTGTTCATGTCAGCTTCACGCCAAGCCCATGAGCTATCATCAGAACTCAGAGAAGGAGGTCGAGAGAACCCTGTCCCATGATGATCAGAAGGGTTCCAGTACATTACACCACCACCAAAATACTGATTATAGTCTATCCCAGAAACTGCATGCATTTCCAATTCTTCCTCCGATATCCAGTTTCCATCACACTCCTCTGCTAGATCTTGATTGTTTGACAAATCAGGAAAATCAGTGAGATTACCAGAGTACTCATCTTCCGTGCTAATTTGATTGCTGTTAGTGGGGAACCCCTGACAAAAAGAAGATTGTCTCCTAGTAAGAAACCCAATATCATGATTTGACATCATTGTTGAAGCCAGGCCAGAAGAACTCCGTAAGACTGGGGGCCAATCTAGACTCATTAACACTGATCGAGTCATAACTGGATTACAAACACCTTTAACAGAAGAATTTCTTGATTGATGCATTGCAGGTACAAAAGACCGACGGAAATGGTTGTGCCAATTATGACCAACATCTAAATGTAGTCTATCAGTAGCAGGTGGGAGATGTGAATTGAATGGTGGGATATACAAAGAAGCTACACCATGCCATTCATAGGGAGAATGTTTCAAGGAATTCAAGGCCTTAGTATTACAAGTATCACCACTAAGCTGATGTCGAGATAAGCATACTTTCTCCTTTACATCAATGGTTCTTGGAAGCTTATCCAACAAAGATGATTTATCTCTTAATTCGTAAGTTTGCACAGAACCCTTCACATTAACATCACTTTTGACGATATTCTTTAGCTTTAATGAAGGCAAATGAGAAGGTACTATACTACAATCCATAAAAGATGTAGAAGTTTCCGAAGTAGATGATAAGCGTTGATTTTCAATTATTCCTTTTGGGAACTGAGATTCTCCAGGACCAATTTGGCAGACAGATTTTGCTAACCCAGAAACTTCATGTACTTCAATATTTTGGCTACTGTCATACTCACTATTAGGTTTGATAGAGGGAACTAGAGGACTTGAGTTTAATGTTGAACTCTCATAATTATTTGAACTATCATTCTTGATACTTGAGATGGAAGGTTTTCTGATTATATTATCCACCTCTGCTACCTGATCCTGAGAACTAAAAGGAGAGGAAAATTTGACGGCTGGCCCAACAGAAGGTTTTATTTCAACTAATCTGCTGTTCCCACAAGAGTTTTTACTCTTGTGTTTTTTCTTCCTCCTTGCAGTGCCTTGATCTTTTCCAACACTCGTGTTATCGTCATGTACCTGGTGACAGGCTACTGGTTACAGTGCATTCAAGCCATTAGATATATGATACATATAAAAACTAATAAAATAATAAATAAAAACCAAATCAACCGTTTTAGATACATCAGATGAAATTTCTCTACAAGTCTCATTTCCCTTCGACATAATCGACATAGTTGTGGATTCTGCTATATCTTCTCTCCCTTTATGAGCACACTCCTTGTCAAATTCCTGAGGCTACATCTAAAAATTAAATTCATATCCTGCGGATAAATCAATAATATAACATTTCTTATGCTTCTAATTTTACCTTCAGAAATTTATTGCATGATAAATCATCCGCGCATGCCCTCAGCACAGGATTCTGCGACTTCCGGCTCTTTCCCTTTTTCCTTCGACGGGAAGCACCTAGATCCTCTCTTAATTTACTAGGAAAGGACTTACTAGTCCCGTCTCCTAGAAGTTCAAGTTTTGTGCAATCAAGTGAAGTAAACATAAGAAGTTCCCGCAATTTTCTTAATATACAATCAGGGATGGCGCAGATAGAACCCAAAGTGCTATAAAATAGATTAGTCTTGTAGTATTCATCATGAAGACACGATGTTACCATCATAACAATATCCTGAAGCACAAGCAAATTTCTAAAGATGTTGGTTAACAAATAAGGTTTTCCAGAATGGGCAGCTGGAATTATGTTGAAGTCAATATGCAGGTCCGCTTGGGATGTTAACATGGACCTTGGTTGAGATATAGTACAATTGTACCTAAACGGTCTATTCCATTCCGCACTAAAGAGCCCCATCTCATGCTCCGCAAGTCCACTAGTCCACATCAGAATCTCATGTATCTGAAAACCAAAAAAAGGAATGGAAATTAGGCTGAAACATGATGATAGATCTCAAACTACTGAAATCTCAATTTCTTACCCCAAAAAAAAAGTGAGTCAAATTTTCCAGGAAAGAAGAACGATGTAAGCCTGTTAGGGGTATCTTTGTAATTATCTTAATTAGAAGGTCCATTAATAAATTAGTTTTAGTATTTTGTCAGCCAACTCAGTTCATTAGTTACCGAAGTTAGTTACTAATTCTCAATTTCTCAAAATCTAGATTAGAAATATAAATACTTGGGTTTCCCAGCCGTAAACAATTTTTGGATCTGAAAAAAATAACCTACCTTCTCCTTCAAGACTCAACACAATTTTTTGTAGTAATGAAATAATGTTTCTTAACTAGAAAATAAAGTCACGGCATGAGTTATTTCGAGATAACTCTTTTTTTTTTTTTTTTTTTTTTTTGAACAAGAAAAAATTCATCCATCCAGCTTTAGAGATAGCCATACAGAAGCTCATTGGACAATTGGCATTAAAGACTTGGGGCAAGGACAACTAAATAACTTTAGGAATAAACAATTCATCTTCCTTCTAAANTTTTTTTTTTTTTTTTTTTTTTTTCCTTGAACAAGAAACAACTTCTCAAATTAGAAACATGTTCCAAGCTTTTCACCACTGTAATCTAATAAAAAGAAAGCATCCCCTACAAGTTAAAGATGGTTGGTGGTGAAATTCTCCCTCTCCAAACGGGGCCCCTCTACTTTCCATGGACATGTCTATCATTATCCCATTCTACTTTCCATGGGTTGCTGTAAATGGGGCCCCTCACCCTTCCGTTTTGAGAATATGTGGCTGAACCATTCTGAATTTTTGCCAATGGTAGAATACTGGTGGATGAATACGCCCCTCCGTGGATGGCCAGGGCACGGTTTCATCAACAAACTTAAAAGACTAAAAGGAGTCCTAAAGAAATGGAATAAGGAGGTTTTTTGTTAGAAGGTTATGCCTTCAGTACAGAAAATAATATTTATACTAACAACTAAACAGGCAGCCACACTAACTAAAAGCCACAATGTGTAAAAAAATGCAAAATTAACGGCCTAAAGAGTAAAGACAAAGCAGCCGCAAAACAACAGCCCAACAAATGATAAAAAGACGACAAATCTAGCTATATCGAATATGAAGAACTTACGTCCTCTAAGTCGGGCCAAGATAAAGCTGAATGTATAACAACCCAAGCCCATCGTCGTCAATCTTATAGTTTTTAAAACCCGTTTGTTAGGAAGAGGTTTCCATGCTCTTATAAGGAATGCTTCATTCCCCTCTCCAATCGATGTGAGATCTCACAATCCACCCCCCATGGAGGCCCAGTGTCCTCGCTGGCACGCCCGGTGTATGACTCTGATATCATTTGTAACGGTCAAACCCACCACTAGCAAATATGATCCTCTTTGGATTTTTGAAACAGCTCAAACCCACCGCTAACAAATATTATCCGCTTCGGCCTGTTACGTATCGTCGTCAACCTCTTGGTTTTAAAATGCGTATACTAGGGAGAGGTTTCCACATCCATATAAGGAGTGCTTCGTTCCACTCTCCAACCGATGTGGGATCTTGCTATCCACCCCCCTTATGGGCCTAACGTCCTCGCACACGCACCGCCCAGTGTCTGACTCTAATACCATCTGTAACAGCTCAAGCCCATCGCTAATAGATATTATCTGCTTCGGCTCATTACGTATCATCGTCTGTCTCACGGTTTTAAAACATATCTATTAAGGAAAGGTTTCCACACCCTTATCGTTCCCCTCTCCAACATATGTGGGATCTCACAGTCCGCCCCCCTTGGGGGCCAACGTCCTCGCTAGCACACCGCCCCGTGTTTGGCTTTGATACCATTGGTAATAGCCCAAGCCCAACACCAGCATATATTGTTCGCTTTTGCCCATTACTTATCACCGTCAGCCTCACGATTTTAAAACGCGTCTACTAGGGAGGGTTTCCACACCCTTGTCGTACCCCTCTCCACAATATCTGTTAATGGTGGGTTTGGGCTATTACAAATGACATTAGAGTCAAACACCGAGCTGTGTGTCAGCGAGGATGCTGGGCCCCCAAGGGGGTGGATTCTAAGATCCCACATTTCCTTATAAGGGTGTGGAAACCTCTCTCTAGTATATGCGTTTTAAAATCGTAAGGCTGACGACGATACATAACGGGCCAAAGCGAACAATATCTGTTAGTGATGGGTTTGAGCTGTTACATAATGTCCTTTAAAAAAAATGTCCATACATGGGAAGGATAGAAGCCATCTAATAATTTCTCATAGAAGACAATAGTATAAACGATGAAACGAAGAGCAAAGAACTTTATCCCCCTAACCATTTATCCTCCCAAAAATAAGTATCCAGCCACCAAACACTAAACAAAATAAGGATGAAAAAAAAAATCTGATAAGGAATCAGTCCAAGGGAAAGCATACCAAATGATATGAAATCAGCCCAAACCAAATGATATGAAATCAGTCCAATGGGAAGCTCTGATACCATGGTATGGAATCAATCCAAGAGAAGGCTCTGATACCAAATGATAAGGAAATCAACCCAATGAAAAGGTTCTGATGCCAAATGATAAGGAATCACTACAAGAGGAGTAAGATTCGAATTACCTTGTTGATCGAATATCTCAAGGCAAGGACATTTGTTTGAGATTCGAATCACTCCACAAGAAAAATCGATCATGTCTAGCTTGAATGATTCTTGTTGATCAAATAAATCAACCCAATGAAAAGGTTCTGATGCCAAATGATAAGGAATCACTCCAAGGGGAGTAAGATTCGAATTACCTTGTTGATTGAATATCTCAAGGCGAAAACACTTGTTTGAGATTCGAATCATTCCACAAGCAAGATTGATCATGTCGGGCTTGAACAATTTTACATGCAACCTAAACTACACAAAATTCAAAGAAACTTAGTCATTGGCTAAAGAAAGCACAAATGCTTCTTTTACTACATTTTCCAAGTCTCCTTATAAATACAACATTCATGGCTTTATATAGCCTCAAATGAAAATACATGACTTTATATAGCCTCAAATGAAAATACATGACTTTATATAGCCTCAAATGAAACTCTTGACCTTACATGAGACATTTCAAGAGTGTAACATTCATACTTTATAACCATAATTAGCCACTATGTATACTTTATGACTATAATTAGCCACAATGTAAATGTAACTTTAAAGTAAATCAAAAGTCTTAAAATATATTAATGAAATACAATAACTCTAACTTACTCTAAATTGTAATCCACAAAAAATTTAGAACAATGAAGTTTCATCCTTTTTCAATGTGACATGAATTGAAATATCTTTTGATAATTTCAAAAGCATTTTCTTCCCATCTTCATTGAAGTATATTATATGATTGATGTCTGTTAGTTCATATCAAAATCTCATCACAAATAAATTTCTAGTATTACCTTTTGAAACCATGGCAGGGGATCCAATCAAAATAACAATCATATTTACTCGCGATAACCTTATGTCATAAAGTGTCATATTATTGAGGACATTGCCACAATCATTTACCCAACAATACCTCATTTTGTGCCCTTAAATTACATATACCTAGAACCATGAGATCCAACGGCTTGGTCACCACATCCAAGCAGACTCAAGAGACTCTTCCCCTCATCAAACCTGTCCCATAAGAAGTCTCTTATATGCTTCTCCAAAGACTTACTAGCTGACACAGGAACCCTAAACAAAAGGAGAAAAGAGCTGAAAACTGATTGTATCAAAGTGAATCGACATCCCTTGGAAAAAAAAAAAATTCTGTTGAGAGAGGGCAGACGTTTTTGAAACTTTTCCACAATTGGATCCAAAAAAGTAGAAAGGAAGGAAAGGAACCTACCTCACAAGTCACCCAGCAAAAGAAGATAGTATCGTCAACAAACTAAAAATGAAACAACGAAATATTATCCCACCCTTCCTGAAACCCTTCAATTATGTCGCTCCCCACCTCCCTTGATAGGATTGTTCTCGGATTACACACCAACCAGTAAGAAGACGAAGGGGACAGTGCAAGAATGCTACCTCTCAACTTACTATTAACAAGGAAAGAGTATCTAGTTGGCCTAAGACAACTACAAATCCAATATCTCCATTTATACCCAAATCCTTTATGCGACATAGCTTGATCCAACAATCTCAATCCACATGGTCGACCTAAATGTATGGAGTATGGACTAAAAAATGTATAAAATAAAAGGTACAGAAAGTTCAGCAGAATTAAGTAAGAGATGCAGGATTAAGCACCAGCAACCCGATTATTCTTAAATAATTTGTTACTTCAACTAAATGAGAACACAAAATAGACAGCATGTTAATGTTCCCAGCATTACCAAACTTTTTGCTGATTTTCCCAGAACTGCTGTCAATATTTTTTCCTTTGACGAAGCATCCAATTTATCCCACCAGTCCACGCATCCCTTCTTCCTCCAAAACACGTTTGTCGCCATGCCAATTGCGCTAGCCTTTTCTTTGAACTTTACCGATCTTTTTTTCCCATTACTCAAGCTCATCCATGAGATTCTCAAAGCCACCTCCAACTTGTTTGCCACAAAGGCCTCGATACTGTAATATCCTTTCGCTTTTAACCAATTTAACTCAGCCCAATTGGACGCCATGTCACCCCCCTCGCCTCTCAAAAACGCCCCATTTGAAACTCCGTCCATTGCCTCGACAAATTTGTCCACGTTTGAGACGAAATCCTCGCTTACAGTTAAAGAATCGATGTTCTTTAACGAACAAGAACACTCCTCGAGCTTATCGCCTTCCCTGGAACCGAATAGTCGACTGGACTCGAAAATCATCCTTTCGGACACGCTGGACTCGGAGACACGAGACAAGAGTCCGCGGGACTTCTTAAAGCATAAGCTGGGTAGGTGCAGAGGGTCGCAGGAGGGAATGTCAGGTAGGAGGATGAAGAAACCGTGTCCTCGTTTCCGAACTTCTGCCACCATTTGGATGAGGACTTGGACGAATTTGAAATCAACGACCGTGAGGTGAGCTTGGCGTTGGTGGACGCTGAGAGAAGAGAACCATTTCAGGATCGAGGACCTGGGATTGGGATTGGGATCACGGTTGAAATTACCAGATGTAGAGTGGTAGAGAGAGATATGGGATGTAAGGGAGTCGATAAGCTGGTTCTGGGTCATGATCGATTCGGGGAAGGTACTGACCGGCGGTCACTGCGATCAATTCATCGGCCTTTCTTTGTTTATCGCGTCGCAGAGACAAACAGGAGACGAGAGTGACGATGTTCAATTGAGAAACGGCGGGCGGATTTTCGCGGGATGTGGCCATGTGGGGTCTTAATTTTGTTATAGTATTACAATGTACCATAACCAAAATTCCCCACTTTTTGGTATGTGAGTGGATATTTCTCGTCTTCTTATTGGGATAATTGTATGCAAATTTTTCCATAACTATAATTGCATCCAAATCGTTAAAAACTAAATTATAACTATTTAATCGGTATTATTTGTTTTCTTAGTCTCCACACTTTTATATATTATATAAGTAGCAATTCAATATACAATTTAATAATTTTATCACAGTTTAGGGTACTAATTAAAATAAAAAAATGTTGTTTAAATTCCATTAAAAAAATTACCCAAAAACTAGATATATTTTATTTGATATTTATCTCAAAAATATAATATATCAAATTTGAGATTGCATTATACAAATTTAAACTATTAAAAATACAAATTTAAAAGTACACAAAACAAACTTATTAATCGTGAATATTATAGGGTACCTGATACACTAGAATAGAGTAAAATAAAATTGTGAGTAAAGTTTTTTTAATAATTATTTTATTGATGTTAATTATTATCAGTATTTTGTTGATTGTTATGTGTGGCAACTCATGTTCAATTTCTGGTGTAAAAAATATATATTTGCAAAAGGAAAACAGAAAAAAGCTTCACTAACTATTTGGTGCCTCCCTAGTTCTCCAAGCCGAAGGCTTCAAGATCGAGAATGACCAAGCAGCTGACTGACACCGAAACACTGCCTCCAATGGAGCTGGACTTGAATGCCTTCATCCACGCACACCTCTCCAGCGGCGACGACGACGACGAAGACGACCTATCATTCCCTCACCGTAGCATCGACGAGATTCTAAACGAATCCAGTTCTTCCACCTCATCTTCACCATCGTCTCCTCCCAATTTACCGCCGCCTCGTGCCCGTCGCTCCATCGCCGCAAGGGACGGCAGGGCCTCTGCTTCTCATTCTATACCACCATTCAAGTCACCGTTTGAGGAAATAATAAAGGCTTCTAAAGTTCCCAGAAGCAACCAACGGAATGAGAAGTCAGTTCAATTGAAACCAGGTTCGGTCTCTCATACTAAGGTTGGTGAATTAACGGACGATCCGTTTCGAAGGGGATCTCGTGCATTGCCATCGTTGTTTGGAGGGGTTAGATCGAATGCCAAACCTGGGGCGGCGCTTGCCGCAGCTGCTGCGGCTTCTCGGTCCATGCCGGCTCCGCACGCTGCAGCAATCAAGTCGAGGAGGTCAGGACATGGGAGCGTGGTTCTTGACGATGACGAATTGGCTTCCTCTTCTGCTGTTGATTCAGAGTTTGTCTTTGATGATTTATATCCTACTATCGATCATTCAAAGGAGTCCCGCGAAAAGTCAATTTCATTGGTCGAAAGGAATGCCGATTATCAGGGTGCATCTGGTGGTGAATTTTGGGCAAGAGACAACATTCGAGACTGTGTCCTATATAACGATGAGTTTCGTATAACTAAAGATACGGAATGCGAAGCAGAACAGAGTTTTGTGGATGATGTGAATTTCAACGAGAGCTCTACAACTCTGCCGCCAGTGGAAGCTAACGGTAGAAGCTTGTCTGATTCTGCTGACAACAATGTTTGTTCAATGGATGCAGAACCAACAGTATTGGATGTCGATGAATCAAATGAAGGGGCCTTTTCGTGTTCTCCCAAACCTGATTACGACAAAAGTGCCGTGGGCTATGGGAGGCTGGAGTTGGAAACTCAAGATTTCGAGAAACGTTTTCAACCATCAAAAGATTCGGAGGTTCTAGCCATTGAGGATCTCAGTGTAGTGAACGATATCAGTGAATCGAGGGAAACAGCCGAGCAGCTGGACAACTTTGACACCGGTGAACGTGCAGAAACGATGTCCCTGTCCTCGACTAATCCACTCGAATTGGCCGAAGAAATTGAAAAGAAGCAAGCTTTCACTGCACTGCATTGGGAAGAAGGCGTAGCTGCTCAACCAATGAGGCTTGAAGGTATTAAGGGAGGCACAACAGCATTGGGGTACTTCGACATTCAAGCTGACAATTGTATTTCAAGAACTATTTCATCACATTCGTTCAAGCGTGAACATGGTTTTCCCCAAGTCTTGGCTGTTCATACAAATTATATTGCAGTTGGAATGTCAAAAGGAAATATTGTTGTGGTGGCCAGTAAATACTCAGCTCAAAATGGCGACAACATGGATGGGAAGGTCAACAGTGTACCTATTCAATATCTAGTTTTTTTTTTTTTTTCCGTGGTGCATCTGGTATCTTCGTTTTTTTTATGTCTACTTAGAACTTGGATGAATTTGGGAGATTTATGGAGCTGCGACCATGAGTGCATGTTTGATTGTTCAGTAGCATCAGCCAATATATGCAATTAGTGTTACGGATTGCTATTCTTTCTCCTTCTTCACGACTCGTACTCGATGGGTCTCTTGAATTCTATGTGAAGTTTTTGCACTCACTTCAACGATATGTTTGACATGTTACAAATGTTGTGCGAGACTTGAAACTCTTGGTGTCTTATACAGGAGATTTTGAAGTTGTAGTCAGAGTTTTTCTTTCCAGCAATGCCATAGGTTATCAGTCATTTAGATGTCTTATACTGGAGATTTTGAAGTTGTAGTCAGAGTTTTTCTTTCCAGCAATGCCATAGGTTACCAGTCATTTAGAAAACTGTATTACGTCCATAGTTTAAGTTTCTTAAAGCGTACCTTTCTTTTGGTAGAGGGATTTAAGCATCAGGATATAATGAGTTAATATGTTGGCATTTTACCGGTAAAGTATTAAAAGGGCCAAATTTAGCATCATATTGGAAGTTTTGTTGACTTTTCAGAATACAATCAGTTTCCATTCCTTGAGATGTCGATATCATTTCTACTATTCAAGCTTTTAAAAAATGTATCTACCATCAGGGGAAATGACTATCACATACAGAGTGAAATTCTCGGCATTGTATTGGAAAGTACGGAAAGGGCCAATTTGGAGTTGCTTAAGAAGGGAGCAACGTGGGTTAGCGGAAAAAAGATAAAAATAGAAGAAAGAGGAAGTCTCAACACCTGTATGGTCTTCTTTGATAAGTTGACAGAACTTTATACTTAATAGTAGGAACAGCATGAGCGGAGAAAAGATTAGAATAGAAGAAACGGGAAATTTCAACATCTCTAGGGTCTTTTTTGATCTCAAGAAGTTGTTTGGACTGGAGATGTCTTCTCTGACCCAACATTGTGCCCTTTAAACACAAAGTTTTCTAGGAAACATCCCCTTGGGGAGAATACTCTGTGGGTGGAAAAGATTACAAACAAAAGTGAGGTTTTGCAGAGGTTATGAAACTTGAGAAAAATTGCTTTTTTGTAGTTTTAAACACAGTTTCATAATTTTAATGATTGCTTTTTTGTGTCTCTTGGTGGAGGCTGGAGGCTTTGTCCTTCCCTTTTTATATCCTTCATTGTCTGATGGAATCCTCTAGTTTATTTTTGGAAAAAATAAACATTTTTTCTTGTTAAAAAAAGTGATATCATCTTTTCAAACCAAGCTGAGAAACTGACTTCTATTTTATTATTTTTATATTTGATTGACAAGATCCTTGATCATCCTTGTTGGCCTCAGTCTTTTTGTTACTTTCTTTTTGTTACTTTTCCATTTATTTAGATATTTAATATTATGAATTACACTATGTGGATATAGATGCTGCTGCTTGGATCACAAGGTGATAAATCAACTGCGCCAGTAACATCTCTATGCTTTAATCAGCAAGGGGACCTTCTTCTGGCTGGTTACAGTGATGGTCAGGTTACAGTCTGGGATGTGTTGAGGGCGACGGCAGCCAAGGTTATTTCCGGAGAACACACATCACCAGTTGTTCATTCATTGTTCCTTGGGCAGGAGGCTCAGGTTACTCGACAATTTAAAGCAGTTACTGGCGATAGTAAGGGTCTGGTTTTGTTACATACGTTCTCAGTGGTTCCTTTGCTAAATAGATTCTCCATTAAAACTCAGGTAGAAAAAATCTACGCCATGGAGTTAATTATATGCGTTCTGTTGCATTAGAATTATGATAATTATATGGGTTGTTGCGATTAAATGCTTATTCTGCAAGGGTTTGTGGCACTGAACAAATAATTTGTTCTGAATTGTGATCTGTTGTTAATCTACTGAATTAGTGTCTTCTTGATGGGCAAAAAACGGGGACTGTTCTATCAGCTTCAGCACTTCTTTTGAATGAATTCTGTGGAAGTTCTTTGCCACCATCTCTTTCAAATGTCGCAGTTTCAACCAGCAGTATTGGGAGCATGATGGGAGGGGTTGTTGGAGGAGATTCAGGCTGGAAACTCTTCAATGAAGGATCATCTTTGGTTGAAGGAGTTGTCATATTTGCTACCCATCAAACTGCTCTGGTGGTATGGGACCCTTGACAATAGCATGATTTCAGTTTTATTTCATAATTGAACGTTGATGATATTTTGAGGTAACCTATTCAGAAATTTCTTGAATTCGCTTGAGATTGCTTCAGGTAAGGCTAAGTCCCACTGTGGAAGTGTATGCTCGGCTCTCTAAGCCAGATGGAATTCAGGAAGGTTCTATGCCTTACACTGCATGGAAATGTTCACAGTCTATTGGTACGAATTTAATGCCCTTAAAATGGTCACGGCTTCAATCATTTGTGGAATGAATACAGTATTTGTTTCATATAAAAAAAATATAGTGTTTGTAAAAATTCAAAATTGATTTGATGAGTGAACTGGATCACATTTTTGAAGTGATGTTTGAATTTATGGTGTGAAAGAAATGGAAATTTTGCTAACATGGTTCTCTGTTGTTGAAAAAAAAAAGAAATTATTTTCTTATTTGGAGCAGTGGTTTTTTACACTTAAGACAAGTTCTAGTTGTAACTCATAAGAGATAAGTGCGGTTTTGAAAAATGTGACTAAAATTCTGAATAGTACCTTGTCGTCACTGGGTACGTACATGTGCTTGGTGATTCATCTAGGAGTGCTGGCA
The DNA here is from genome assembly GCF_002738345.1 of Cucurbita maxima. Lineage (NCBI taxonomy): Eukaryota > Viridiplantae > Streptophyta > Magnoliopsida > Cucurbitales > Cucurbitaceae > Cucurbita > Cucurbita maxima. Next base: position 6,808,012 of record NW_019272021.1, on the reverse strand, counting down.
GCTATATAAGAAATGAATTAGACTACTTTCAAAGCGGTATCTTGATGGTTATCTCTTGACCTTTAATCAATTTTAAGCATATCAAGACAAACTTGTTTTTTTATGATTTTAGATTAAGTTCTGAATTAATTAGAGTTTCCTATCTAAGTTCATCTCAGTTATTTTCAAATTTTCAATTTAGTGTGAATCAGATTAATTTTACTTGTGTTTCAATTATGGAAAAATGAGTCCTGATTACATTTGGATTGTTTTAAAAGGAGACTAAATGAATTATCTTATTTTACTTTGTAACTTAATAGAATCAGTCCCGTTCTGTTGGAGCATGGTTGGAGAAGATAGTGCTTTCCATAAGTTATTTGTAACCATTCCTTTTCCATGGTTTGTGTCAATATAGAGGTTTTTGTAACTCCTTTGACTTGTAGGCTTTTACCTTATGGATTCTTTAAGTCAATGAAATTTTCTTTTTATAAATGAAGGATTTGCGTGTTTAGTTTTACTTCTGGCCCTAAGATTTAAATTATGGCAGAAACTTCACCTTCTGAAGCAGTAGAAAGGATTTCGTTGCTTGCAATTGCCTGGGATAAAATGGTTCAGGTAGCAAAGTTGGTGAAAACAGAGCTTAAAGTATGTGGCAAGTGGTCCCTTGAGAGTGCAGCCATAGGTGTGGCATGGTTAGATGACCAGGTAATTTTTAAAAAGTTGATCGTTCTTATCAAAAAAAAAAAAAAAAAAAAAAAAAAAAAAGAAAGAAGGCTGATCATTTTCTACTATTTCTAAATTCTTGCGTCTTTAACTACTATTGTCTAATAGTTGAGTGCAGCTGTAAAAGGTTATTGGTTTCAAGTTTTAACCAAGTATTTATAGTCCAAACTTCTAACCATTTAGGTCATGTTGACGATTGGTTTCCCGAGGAATCAATGTTGGGCATGGGGCTTATTTTAAGTTTCAAGCATAATACATTAAGCTAGAAAAGTTAGGGGTTTATAAATACAACAAAAACCATCAGATTACTTTTAGTAAGATCGGTTCTTATTGAAAGTGAAAAAGTAGAATTCCAGTTTTGACCGGCAGCCTCTCCCATATTTTCTGCATGTAGTAAGGATTTACCTGTTTGCATCAAGATTTAATAAAAAAAGTGTTGAAAACTCTACAGGTTCTTGTCATTCTCACAGTAACAGGACAACTCTTCTTATTTGAGAAGGATGGAACCATGATTCACCAGACAAGTGTATTTGTAGATGGGTTTGATAAGGAGGATTTCATTGCACATCACACCCACTTTGTTAATGTTTTGGGCAATCCTGAGAAAGCGTATCACAATTGTGTAGCTGTTAGAGGAGCTTCAGTATATGTGTTGGGACCAAAGCATCTCGTTATTTCCCGTCTCCTTCCATGGAAGGAGCGAGTTCAGGTTCTAAGGAAAGCAGGGGACTGGATGACTGCCCTTAGCATGGCAATAACCATTTATGATGGCCATGCTCATGGTGTTATTGATCTCCCTAGGTCGTTGGAGTCCTTGCAAGAGTTGGTAATGCCCTTTCTGATCGAGTTGCTGTTATCATACGTGGATGAAGTGTTTTCATATATTTCAGTGGCTTTTTGTAACCAAATTGAAAAGAATGAAAAATTGGATGATGTAACGAGCGGAAGCCATTCTGAACATTCTGAAATAAAAGAGCAATACAATCGTGTTGGTGGAGTTGCAGTTGAGTTTTGTGTCCACATCACGAGGACTGATATTCTCTTTGATGAAATTTTCTCCAAATTTGTGGCTGTTCAACAGAGAGGTATTGAACACATAACTTACCTTTATAGTAATTGTTTCTTTCGAAGGTTGTTGGGAGTTCAAATTAATATGCATTCATTGTATTAATTGCTTCTTTGCGTTAGTTGCTGGAGGATGAAATTCAAATTTTGGCTTCACGTCTATGACTGGACCAATTATTAGAAGAGAAATGAGTGTTTGGGCTAGTTGAGAAGTCTCTTAATGTACTGTGGGGGTTGGCTACATGGGGAAACTTCATTATGCGATCACTTGAAAACTCAAATAGGGAATAACCACCAGAACTTTGCTGAAGTTGAATAGTGTAATTGAGGAATTGGTTGTCTTGGAAATCCCCCTAATGAATGGCAGGTTTACTCGGCCAAATGTTAGAAAAATTCATTCCTATCATTGGTAGACAGATTTATAGAGACAATTGGTTGAAATTTGGGATACTACCAAGTATGGAGAAGGTGAATTTTTTATTTTATTTTATCTAACTGAATGAAAAAAAAAAAAAAAAAAAAAAAAAAAAAAAAAAAAAAAAAAAAAAAAAAAAAAAAAAAAAAAAAAAAAAAAAA
>NW_019272021.1:6802738-6804961 GCF_002738345.1 Cucurbita maxima | reverse complement strand
AAAAAAAAAAAAAAAAAAAAAAAAAAAAAAAAAAAAAAAAAAAAAAAAAAAAAACTAATGGCAAGATACGAACTCTCCATTACGGAGTGAAAAGAAAGAGAAACTAAAAGTTAAAAATTTGAAATGAATACATCCCAATGAAAATAAATATTATGTGAAGAAAAATCAGTAAAGGCCGTGGAAAGAGAATACCAAGAAGAAGCTTTCAACTCAGCTGATTCAAAACTGTCGAACCAAGGAACTTGCTTGTTGTTCAAAATTCTCGAGTTTCTGTCCATCCATAATTCAGAAAGAAGAACCTTTATTGCTGTCATCCATAAAATATGACCTTTCGAGTCATAGGAATCCTGAAAATAAGCTGCTGCGAATTATCCTTCAAATTTGAGGAAAACACCCATGAAACCTTACAGATGAAAAGAAACTTGAACCAGCAATTCAAAGAATATAAGCAGCCAAAAAATAAATGGTTAAGAAAATCCCATCTTTGCAATACGAGAACAAACTGAAGACATAAGAACAAAGAATGGCAATATCCTGTGCAAAACTTCGGAGGAGTTGAGATGAAAATACACCTTAAGGCTTCAATGACCATAGACGAGTACCATTCAAAGAACCAATCTTGAAGGATAAAAGAATACCCAATGAAGAGGATAATGCAGTGATCTCATCTTCTTTTAAAAAGCTCCTAAGAGAATATTCCATGATAAAACAAGAGAATTCAATAAATCGGCCATGGATCCTTTAGGAGAAGGTGAGAGAATGAATAGCTGTGGAAAATGAACTCAGTGGAGAATCACAAGCTCAAGCATTACTCCTGAAAGATAAAAAAATTTGACTTTCAAATCCCAATATAAAGGTAGCAACAGAATCCACCTTCTGTCATAATTTAGAAATGTTGATCCAAGGACTTCTAAGGCTCATTCCGTACTGGGGGTTTGCCTGTCAAAAGAAGAATGCCCATGAATGCTTCTAATCATCAACTGGTAAAGAGAACGGGGTTCAGCCATGTACCTCCAACCCCATTTTGCAAGCAAAGTGAAATTTCCATGCTTCATTGCCCCAGTACCGAGTCCTCCATCAGCCTGATACTTCCAAGCTACCAAACCAATTGATTGGATTTCGTCCATCACTACCTTCCCAGAAGAAATTACGCAATAATTGGTCTAAAGAGAGACTGGTATGACCCAGCATTAAAAAAAAGTGACATGTAATAAAGAGGAACGATTGAAGGTACTGAATTACAAAGAGTTAACCTTTCCTCACGTGATAGATTAAAATGCTTCCAACAATCAATTGTTTTTCACAATTTTGTCAATCAGGGGCTGCCAAAATGTTGAAGATTTAGGATATTCTCCAAGAGGAATACCAAGATAATTGAAAGGGAGATGATTCGCCTTACCATTCAATCTTCAGGCCACTTGAGAAAGTTTAGAATCCTCCACGCTGATTCCACAAATCACTCATGGAGGGGATAAAAGTTTTATAGTTACCCTTCATTTACCAGCCCTTAAAAATGAAAATACTCCATTCCAGACTTTACCTTGATACAAAAGTAGCTTGGATGAAAGGGGATGCCTCTGAAAAGGTCATTTTGATTCAAGAGAGTAGCTTGGATGTATCCATGGTTGATTTATTCCTCATCACTATAATGACTTACAGTTAAAGAAGTATGATTTTGTTTGTTGATATTTTCACTATTTTAATGAAAAGTTTTGTTTCTTTCTCTTTAGTTGTTTATCAAGCTCTTCAATATTGTTGTATATCAAGCTCTTCAATATCGTTGTATATCAAGCTATATCTTGGTGTAAACTGTCTAACTTTTCCTTGAGTGGTTGTTTATTGGTATCTGGGTGTACTTGATAAAATAAATGGATTAGTGATGACTAATTCTTAACCATGTTTTGTGGATTACTTTTTTTATTGCTTCTTGAAGTGATTTGCTTAGATATATATATATATATATATATATATATATATATATATATATATGTTGATGAGTTCGTAGAAATATGAAATTACAAAAAGAGGGACACTAAAACACTTCTATCGAAATCACATCTTTTTTTTGTTATAGATACATTTTTGGAGCTTCTAGAACCATATATTTTAAAGGACATGCTTGGATCATTGCCTCCGGAGGTATAGACTAACGATTTTTTTTGGTATTTTTCCATTCAGAGAACAAAGCTTACTTGATAGCTTTTTTTTTTTTTTTTTTTTTTT
>NW_019272021.1:6744597-6802517 GCF_002738345.1 Cucurbita maxima | reverse complement strand
TTTTTTTTTTTTTTTTTTTTTTTTTTTTTTTTTTTTTTTTTTTTTTTTTTTTTTTTGGCGTTCTTTCAGATTATGCAAGCTTTGGTAGAGCATTATAGCCAAAGAGGATGGTTGCAGCGTGTAGAACAGTGTGTTCTTCACATGGATATTTCTTCCTTAGATTTTAATCAGGTTTTTACCACTTGATCTTTTCAAACGTAATTTTGTATCCATCCAACTTTCTTTTTTTTTTTTTTATGTATTTTATCTAATTTTTACCACATACGCATCATCAAGTCACCAATTTGTGTTGTTACAAGAATGTGATATAATTAATGGTGTTATTACCCACACGAATGATAACCAAATACCAAAAAAGCACCCCCACCACACACACACGCACACACACACGAAATGGAAAGAAAGAAAAGAAAAAACTAGAAGCACTTTCCCAAGAAATGTTTTACTTGTCAGATTATCTTCATTTAACTAAGTGAGAAGCCCGACCATCTGTCAACTTTTTTTCAGTCATCCAAGAGAAAAGTAACAGACGCACAAAAGCCCGTGGCTAATGCATACAGCAATGAAAATCTAGGGTACCACCTAAATTAGATCTGAGTAGGTCATATTTCAGTCGCTAATGCCGATAATACCATTTACAAATTATCATAGGAAAGGTGGACTTGCCTCCTCTTCATGCCCTTATTATTTTCTTAATAAGAAACAATTTCATTATAAAATAATAAAAGAGAGGAGGAAATATTCCTCAAGCCAAAGGAAGAAAATGGGTTAACAGGAACAAGGTTTATAGTTTTCCTTCCTAGATCATGGATACACGGTCATGGTTATAGGAAGGACAGGGGTTGGCAAAAGATTTTCCTGTCTAACTCTGCCAAACAATTTGAACTTAAATCTTGTCAATATTGAATAGCTTGGACTCCTCCTGTTGGGCTGTTCTTTGGAATATCCTTGTATATCTTTCATGTTTTTCAATGAAAGTGTAGTTTTTCAATTTAATATTGGAAAGGTGGAAAAGTAGAGTTGCTAGAGCTATGGGATCTCCTTGCTAAAATCCACTGGTTCTTTGAATTTAATGTTTTAGAACTATAGTTATACCTTTTACCTCTTTTCTTCTATAGGTTGTTAGGTTATGCCGGGATCATGGATTGTATAGTGCATTGGTGTATCTTTTCAACAAAGGATTAGATGATTTCAGGACACCTTTAGAGGAGCTGTTGGCAGTGTTACAAACCAGTAAAAGCAAACGTGCTTCTGCCATTGGGTATGATATATCAGTTACATCTGTTTATTATTATCATTATTTATTTATTTATTTATTTATTTTGAGGAATAACCAAGCTTTTATTGAGGGAAAAAAATTAAATAATACAAGAACATACAAAAAAGAGAGTCCACAAGGATGGAGCCACCTAAAAGAAAGTCCTCTAATCAAACAAGATACAAATTAGTGAATAATTACAACAAAAAGCTTCTTAACTGAAGCCCACAAGGAAACATAGAACCCAGCGAAGGACCCAATTACATCCTCTTAATTAATTATTGTGTATGTGTTTATAACTTCTTTTATTAATGCTAAGTTCATGCTAAGTTCCTAACAATTTTTTCCATGATGAAAAAGAATTCCTGCAGTTACAAATCCTTGTCAAGTTCCTACTGAAATAGTATGTTCTCCCTTCTTTCCTCCTCTCTCCTTCCCTCATGATTGGTTGATTGTTGAGAGCTTCAATGGTGGCTATAAAATTTCTCCATCTCTTTTTATCTTCACCTTAGGGGAGAGTTAGTTTATTTGAACCCCCATTGGCTCCAAGCTTTGTGATTTCTGCACAGTGTCCCTTTAGGTTCGATATCTTCTCAACTCGTGCCACATATTCAGGGAGGTGAGGTTCTCTATGGATTTTATGGCTGAGGGGAGTTTCACATAGCTTGGAGAAGCATTCTTGGAGCCATTGGAGAGACTCTTAAAGAAGGTGACGGAGAAACTCGTCTTTGGTGGCTTCAATGATACGAAAATTAGGTCTAATATATGCTAGTCCTTGTCTATGGTGAAGGTCTTTCTCTCGATAGTAAAAAAAGCTTGGGTGGTGGATGGGGTTCCATGGGTATGTAGGTTCGCCTGCAGGTTCAAGGCAGAGGACAAACCAGAAGGTGGGTGGTGGGGACCTGGTGGTAGAGTGAGGGGACAGAGAGCCATTGTACATTTTAATTCAGAATTATGATTCAAGTGAAATGAATAAAATTTTGAGGGTAAGAGTAAGTATTGGTTGGAGCATTTTGATATTACTAAGCTCTAGGCTTCCTACTGTTGCTCTCTTTTTAATTTATTTGAGCCTTATTCTCCTGATGTATTAGTTCGGGAGCTTTTACTCACTTTTCTGTTCGTTTCTTGTTCAAGAAAAAATTTCATTTATGAAGGAGCTTGGGTGTTATACTTGGTGTATGTTTAATCGATGAAGATTTTGTTCAAATCTTTGTGTGTTGTTCCTTTTCTCCAAAAGATTAATTTATGCATATTGATTGAAGTACAATTTTTTTCTTTTACAGGTACAAGATACTAGTTTATCTGAAATATTGCTTTTCAGGACTTGCTTTTCCACCAGGTATTACTCAAGTTGTGGTTGGTTTAGCATTTCATGGACCCCAACACATCCCAAAAATTACCAATATTTCATGCAGTTTGTTTTCATATAATTAATGATTTGAAATCTGCTTTTGCTACATCCTTTCTTTTATTTGACCTGTACAAGTATCTTTGAACTGATGAGAAGCGTTAAGCTTTATCTTTTTTCAGGCCAAGGAACTCTTTCTCATTCACGCGTGCAATCTCTTAGAGATGAACTACTACAGTTTTTGTTGGAGAATTCTGATACTGTGGATACAAGATCAATTTCAAATAAATCATCTGAAGTTGGATATTTAAATCTGTATCATCTCTTAAAGTTAGATACTGGTGCTACTTTAGATGTTTTGAGATGTGCTTTTGTTGAAGGTGAAATCGTCAAAGCTGATTCTTCTCTAGATGGTTCAGTGGATGCAAGTATACAGGCACAAAAAGAAAAGAACTCAACTTCTGGAAGAAAGAACTTTCTAGTTCAAAATGTAGTCGATGCTCTTGTTCATATTCTTGATAAGGCTATCAGTCAAACATACAGGTCCCCAGGTGGCGATAATATCACATTGGTTGAAGATTGGCCTTCAAAGAAGAACTTATTTCATTTGTTCGATTTTGTTGCCAATTACGTTGTGTGTGGAAAGGCTACTGCCTCTAAGGACGTAGTTGGTCAGATTTTGGAACACTTGATATCCAATAGTGATATTCCAGAAATGGAAATTGATTTTGTGCATAGCGTTACTGCAAACAGTGTACATTCAAGAAAAAGGGAAAGGCAAGTACTTTCTCTCTTGGAGGTGATACCAGAGACCCATTGGAATCCGTCTTCTGTGTTAAGAATGTGTGAGAAAGCACAATTTTTCCAGGTACTTTTGCCATATTCATTTCTTTTACAGTCATAGGAAATAGGTTCCATTGAAGTGATGAGATATGCAAAAAGGGACCGAAGAACTTTACTTTTAATCTAGATTGGAGTCTTTCAATGTGATAGGATTCCCTATCAATTCACTACGTCCACAAGAAAATTCAACACAAAACTAGAGACCAATTCGGGAGGGTCTACTATCTCTCCATAAACATCCATAAACCACACAAAATACCAGGTAATCCACAGAAAAAACATATAAACAAAAACAATATAACTGACTAAAGGAGTTATAACTCCCTAATTTAAAATACCAAACAAAGAAAACAAACAGAAAAATTATAGTTTTAAACATTAGAAACAGTTACAATTCCCTTTTCGCACTTTCTTGAGTAGACCTTTTGGATTGGAGGTCTAACACTATGTTTTTAGTTTCAATATCCATTTACATTACTTGTTCTTTTTTATGTTTTCTGTTTGTGAAATATTATTGTTGTGTTTGGTCATACTCTGACATTTTTCATGTTCTTATAGGTTTGTGGCCTAATTCATAGCATCAGTCATCAGTATTCATCAGCTTTGGATGGCTACATGAAAGATGTAGACGAACCCATTCATGCTTTTGCCTTTATCAACAGAACATTAATGGAGCTCAACAATTCTGAACAAACTGAATTTCGGGGAGTGGTCATTTCTCGAATTCCAGAGCTTCTTAATTTAAACAGGTTACAGAGTTATTTTTTTATGAAGCTACCTTGTATCCTCATTTTACTTAGTAGGTTTATCTGGAAAGCTTTGATATGAAAAGTAAATTAGTCTTCTGTTTCCAAAAGTGTACTACTTCAGTCAGTCATATCTTTAAATTCTCTCTCAAACATATCTGATTCATTGCAGAGAGGGGACATTCTTCTTGGTCATTGATCATTTCAGCAATGATGTTTCAGACATCCTCTCCCAGCTTCATAATCATCCAAGAAGCCTATTTCTGTACTTAAAGACTCTCATTGAGGTTCACCAATCTGGAAACCTGAACTTTTCTTGCTTAAAGAAAGACGATAATTTTGGGGTCAACTATTCAACTAAAGGATTGGATGATTACCTGCAAAAGCTCTCTGATTTCCCTAAATTTCTGTCTAACAATCCTGTTGATGTGACTGATGATATAATTGAGCTTTATGTGGAGGTAAGCATTTTACGTATTTAACCTAGTTCTTTCCATTCAATTGATGGTTGTTAAGGGATGCTGTCTTATGTGATATATTAGGTATTATCTATTGTCATTTCATCAAACAATATTTTTCATTGTGTTGTGAAGTACAACAATATAGGAGGAAAAACCAAGGGAGCTTCCAAGAAAATCTCTGCAACTAGTATCAACCAAAAGGAGCTAGAATTACAAAATGAAGTAGAGAGCACACCAATGAGAGAAAAAATTGAATTTGACTTGCATCTAATTTAGAATTTCTCTTCCACTTAATTTCCCAAAGAGTTGCAACCACATCAATTTTCGTATGAAAATTTTCAGGTGCTCATCATAAATGGATAAACAATGTGTGAGATAGGAAAAAAAATCTCTGAATGTGGATGCCTAATCTAGATGTTGTCTGCAATATTTAACTTCTCTTTCTAAACCCTACAAGCTGATCTTGAAAGATTTGATTTGGGGAACTTTAGAAGTTAAAAGAGATAAGAGAGACAACTTTCAATGAAAAGTTCCTTGCCGGATCAGGTTGTCTATCTGATCCACCAGAGCAAGTCCTCTTGCTTGGTGGATTGGAATTTCCAGAAGTGGCCAAGAGGTTAATCCATTATTTAGTTTTACCTTAATCCTTTCTACATCTGAGGTTTCACCCTATCACATATTCATCCCTACAATCTTTGATTGAGGAATAGCTAAACTTACCATTGTAAACAGGTCTGAAGAACAATTCCGCTAAAAGATGCTGGCTTGTTATCCTGTCAAATTACCTTACAGAGTCTTGTTACCTTTACCCACTTTTAACTTAATGTCCTCCTTGATTAAGCTGCAGCTTTTGCCATAAAACTGCATACTAGTTTTTTTTTTTTTTTTCCCTACGCTTCAACAGCATAAAGCTTGGGAAAGGACTTGTTATTATATTGATTTTACTTTGGATTATATTGAATTTCTTGAAGAACTTAGAATTCTTGATCCTTGATCATTGTTGCAATTTGTAGCTACTTTGTCAGTATGAACGTGAATCAGTTCTCAAGTTTTTGGAGACTTTTGATAGCTATCATGTGGAGCATTGTTTGCGCCTCTGCCAACAGTATGAGGTTATTGATGCTGCAGCATTCTTGTTGGAGAGGGTTGGTGATGTTGGTAGTGCTCTTTTCTTAACACTTTCTAGCCTAGACAAAAAATTCCATGACCTAGAGGCTGCCGTGGGAGGCATTGTTACAAATGGTGCTTCAAGCGGTTCTAATGATTCACAACTTTTCAGCTCTGTTTTAAAATTGCAAGAGGTTTGTAGGTTGGACTTCTGAAATGTGCAAATAAAATTTCCTCGTGTTTTCATGTAGAAGCTTTGCTGCTGGCAACTCATGTTTTCTCTGATCATTCTTGTGCAGGTGAATGATATATATGTTTTGTTGCATGCTTGTATTGGACTGTGCCAGCGAAATACTCCTCGTTTGAACTCTGAGGAGTCTGAGACACTTTGGTTCAAATTACTCGACTCGTGAGTTCTTTGCCTTCTGGCTTGCTTTTCTTTTGTATAATAAACATGTTTTAATAAAAGATAAGGAAGATTTTTCTAATGAAGGATAAGAAACACTTCATTGATAAGATGAAATTCTAAAATGATGGAGAAAAACTCAATTCAAAGGAACTTGTGAAAAATATTTATGTTGGACTATAGGAGAAGACAGGCTATAGTGTCGGAAGTAGAAAACTTACCCCGCATAAGAGCTAAAACAGATCATGGATCAAAGAAGCTGTCAGAGCCTATCCTTGAAGACATGAGAGCTATTCCAAGTAGGACATAAGATAGCTCTAATAATGTTGAGCCCTAGAGTTTTCTTCTATTGAAAGGATGACGAGCAACCAAATACTGTCAACTGTGGCTAGCATGACATGCAAATCCTCTGGTAGATTAGCCAGCAAAAGCTGGGAAAATGAGCCAAAAAAAGTCACAGCATAGTTTGAAGTGATGAATAAGGGCATTTAGATACACTAGGCAAATAGGGAATAAGTTTGGGTGGATGCACATTATTTATGTGGAAAAGGATGTGGAAAAGAGTAGAAGGAAGAGAGTAAGCATAGTGTGCAGTAAGGTAGAAGTACCCGGACATTGTATATGGAGCCTTGAGTTGGAGTAGGTGTTAGATGGGCTGTTGGGGGAATTCAGTTTATTTTTTGCATTTGTGTTGTTCTGGTATAGGAGAGGTGGGAGCTTTCGAAAGCTTCTTTAACTTATATTTCTCTTTTATATTTAATAGAGAAGTTCTATCAATCTGCTTTGGAGTTTGTCATGGGTGTTAATGAACCAGTGACGAAGCTCCTAAATGAAGGAATTTACTTTCTTCGGGTGTTCTCCTTTCGAATTTACTTTATATTTAATAGAGAAGTTCTATCAATCTGCTTTGGAGTTTGTCATGGGTGTTAATGAACCAGTGACGAAGCTCCTAAATGAAGGAATTTACTTTCTTCGGGTGTTCTCCTTTCCAAAGGAATTTACTTTATATTTAATAGAGAAGTTCTATCAATCTGCTTTGGAGATTGTCATGGGTGTTAATGAACCAGTGACGAAGCTCCTAAATGAGGGAATTTACTTTCTTCGGGTGTTCTCCTTTCCAAATGTATAAAATAGCACAATGTTTTGATCCACAGGAAGTGAGGTCCAAAGACAGATTTTGGTGAGAAAGCACTATTTTTTCAAGTTTCACGTGTAAATATCGTCATGCAGTGAGATTTGAGAGATTTGGAAGGAGGGTAGCTAGCATGCTGATAAATCCTAAATACTTCTCTTATTGCTAACGAACTTATTGGTGAATGAAAAAGGAAAGAGAAGAAAGGGGCGTTTAACATCTTTTCGACTTTTTGTCCTATGCTTTTGGGTACATATGTATGTATGTACCTATGCGCATATGCATAAACATATCTCATGTATTTCCACCTTAAATCTTAATTGGAAAAAATATAGGCTCAGTGTCTTACTTCGATAAATTTATCCTGCAATTGGTAGTTCCTGAGCGTAACTTTAGTGTTATAGTATGCGTTGTACCTTGTATTCATAATTTAAATTTGGTTCTCAGTTTGTGATGGACTTTTTTTTTCTTTGGATTGGCAGGTTTTGTGAGCCTTTAATTGAATCATTTAATTATAGAACTGCTTCTTTTGGAGAAAATCAAGTTCAATTCTTGAACGAGTCATCAGGTTCACAAAAGGATAAAGAAGCACATATAGTTACATGGAGAATTTTGAAGTCCAATCAAACTGCTCATATATTAAGGAGTTTGTTCTCTCGATTTATCAGAGAGATAGTTGAGGGGATGATAGGATATGTTCATCTTCCAACTATCATGTCCAGACTTCTCTCTGACAACGGAAGTCAAGAATTTGGCGATTTTAAACTTACCATACTTGGGATGCTTGGGACTTTTGGCTTTGAAAGAAGAATTCTGGTATGTTTTCATTCCCTCAGTATAACTTTATTAAGAAATGTCTGGGGTGCTTGATATCTGGCTTATTCTTTTTCGACAAATAAATATCATTGAATTTTATGATTGAATTTCCATTATTAAGTTCTTTTTTAACCAAGTTTTAAGTATTTAAGTTCGAATACTTAAAATGGTATATGTTATATTATAAGGAACTTGATATGAAAAATGTCTCCCTTCAAACTCGTTGTAGCCAAGTAGTTATTATAGGCTTTAAGGCTTGGCTACTCGTATGGATGTTATGGAACACAAGAATGTACAAGATTAATTCAAGGTAAATGCCTAGGAGACATGCACAATTCTCTGAGGCCTGAGTTTTAGTGTTTGATCCTCTAGAATATGTGATCCCCCAGGCAGACCTCCAAGATGTGTCTGATACGCCTGTAAAATGTAAATTGAAGCCTTTTCAAACTTGTTTAGGATACTGCCAAAGCTTTAATTGAGGATGACACGTTCTATACCATGAGTTTATTGAAGAAAGGGGCATCTCACGGATATGCTCCCCGGGGTGCTGTCTGTTGCATATGTAATCGCCTTCTTGTCAAGAGCTCATCAAGTTACAGAGTTCGAGTTTTTAACTGTGGTCATGCAACTCATCTTCAGTGCGAAGTTCTTGATAATGAGGCTTCAGGTGGAGACTTCTCATGCCAGGTTTGTGTGCATAGCAATCACTCTCAACGGTCTAGAGGCAAAGCACTGACTGAATACAGTCTAGTGAATAAATTTTCATCAAGAACTCAATCGTCGTCAGGAGCTTCTGTTTCATATCCACAAGAAACAGATTTATTGGAGCTTCCATACACTCTTCAGCAAATACCACGGGTATTGTTTTTGTCTTACTAGTGCAACGACCAATAGGTTTTGTTGCAACTGAAATACCTGAATCTGTGTATTGTTGCAGTTTGAGATTCTGGCTAACTTACAGAAAAATCAGAGAGTAATAGACATAGAAAATATGCCTCAATTGAGGCTTGCACCACCAGCCGTCTACCATGACAAGGTCACAAAAGGATTTCATCTTTTAGTAGGAGATAGCAGCGGTGGAGTAGAAAAAGTAGAAAAACTAAACAAGAGCAGGCAACTGAAGGAGGTAAAAGTAAAGAAACCGTCCTCCCTTCGATTCCCTTTAAAAGCAAATCTATTTGGTGAGTTATGTTTCTGATCCTCCTAATATGTTTTGTCTTTCTGATCCGTCAATTTCTGACATGAAACGAAATACATATATAATTCATGTAGGGAAAGAGAAGACGAGCAAATCTTGACAGAGTATGAAGCGACTCCTTAATTTTAAACCCACGTGATAAAAGGTGCTTTTGGTTAGTCTCAGTTATGTACTGTCAAATTTCTCGAGGGGAGGATGACATTTTGTATCTGTAAATACAATTACGGAGGTTGTTAGTTTGTAGCCGATTTGTTAGGGTAAATTATATGAGCTATTGATTGAATTTTTCCTGCAATCCCATACAGAGATTTCTCCACGGTAGAACGCAGTTGTTAATTACCCAACCAAGTGCTTTGTTGTTCATAAAAATACGAAGCTGTTAACGAAATTGCCTAAACCAATTTCAGAGGGGAGTGTTTTAGAATATGAAACTGATGTTCCTTTCAATTTTGTCTCTATAATTCATATCAACATGAACAGGTTGTGGATTCAAAGAAGTCCCAGAAAACAAAATAGAGACTGTAAAATTGGTCAAGTGGTAACCGTGGAATTCTTGTTTAGTTTTTGAGTACAGAAGTTCTTGGTTAGTTAGAGAGACATCACAGTTAATAACATGAATCATTGGGAGATTTTGAAATGCGATGAACCTCTTTAAATTAGCAAATACTCCATCCCTGAGTAGACCACCCTTGACCACACGAGGTCTGACGGTCATCTCGTCAAAGGCTACTCCGTAATTTCAAATACTTCCCCTTCGAAGCAGCCTTGTATTAAGGGAGATGATCGCATCCTTCCGAACTAAAAATTGCAGTAGACAAACTTGACAATTGGAGCCTTGATTAAAATCATAGGTTTGTGGATAAAAAGCTAAAAGAATATACGTCGAGCAAACCTAGTTTCCATGTTAATAATTTGAACATGGTACAAATTATATTAAAAAAAACGATAATTATAATTCCATGATACTATCTCTATCACCCACTATCATATTTGTTAAATTAAAAAAAATAACAATTCTCAAGTTAGGGCACAAATTGTATTGGACTTATGATTAATAAAAAAATAATGATAATAAAGGAAAAAAGAGAGAAAATAAAATGTCATTCTCAGCTCTAATAATCTTAAGTCACACATCATCGTTGAAGAACTTTAGCAACAAAAGCTATTGGGCTCCAATTGTCAAGAAGAAAGACAAACTACACAAATGGAGAAAAAACATATTATACCTAGCGTGTACCGGCGGGAGAACATAATGGTATATAAAAAAATTAAACCTCAACCAAAAAGTTGAAATTCGATCACATTCAAATTAAAACTTGGGCCAAATTTGTCAAGGACGTCCAAAATTACATATCTATAAAATAAAGAGAACCCTCTCGCATTTAAAAGATAATCAACCGAGCACAAAATATGCGATGCAATATCTTGACCTAATCAAACAAACTGAATCCCATATCATCGTCACTCTCTTCCTTTGGTTCTTCCTGCAAGTAACAAAAATAATCCAACCTCATGTCACGATAATACACACATTATACCCCAAAAACAAGCTTTCATGACAGGAAGTACAAGAATATATCTTTCTTAGGAGCGAAATGGCTATGCTTACCTTTTTCTCTTCCGGTGGAGGAGCAGCGGCGGCAGCAGCGCCACCAGCAGCTCCGCCAGCTGGAGCAGCAGCGACTGCAGCGCCTCCACCAGCACCAACATTGAGAATCAGATCTTCAATGTTACGCTTCTCAGCCAGCTTAGCAAAAAGGTTGAACCAGTAAGACTCCACATTGTCAACCTTAGCTGCGTTAACAAGCGTAGCAAGTTTTTCTGCCTGTTGAAACGATGTAGCAAACAAAAG
Source organism: Cucurbita maxima (assembly GCF_002738345.1). Taxonomy (NCBI): domain Eukaryota; kingdom Viridiplantae; phylum Streptophyta; class Magnoliopsida; order Cucurbitales; family Cucurbitaceae; genus Cucurbita; species Cucurbita maxima. The sequence continues at coordinate 6,791,350 of NW_019272021.1, read as the reverse complement.
CTATCACATATATTTATAAGAGGAGGCGATGATCACAATTTGGAACAAATTTCATAAACAGACCAGAAAAGGAATAACGGCAGAAGAATAAGAGATAGTAAACATTGTTTCTATAAAATATTGATGAAAAAAAACCGAATAACAGTTAATAATTTTTCTATAATGATGGAAATCGCGCAACATGTTAATAATCCTAATATCCTCCCAATCAATTAGAACAACACATGGAAATCTCCCATTAATTACTTCGAAACCGGTATACGAAAACACGAAAGTAATTGCTAAGAGATAAATGAAATATTGAAGTGGGGAAGGCAGGAGTAAAGAGAAGCATACTGTAATAGGGATGCCATCATCGCAGAGGATGAGAGAAGCGTAGGAGCAAGCAATTTCTCCGATCGACATTTTTCACTGCAGGATCAGAAGCGAGCGAAGTTAGGGAAGAAGGAACGCAGAAAAACAACACAGATGAGGAAGCATTAGGAATCGAATGCAATGAAGAAAAACAAATGAATAACAGCAGTTGGAAAGCGAGGGGGGAGAGATTTGAGACCAGAAGAAACAGGCAATGGCGGAGGCTGTGAACGATCTGTTTTTTCGCTGCGCAAATACGGAAGCGTCCTAGGGTTTGAGGAAGTCTTCAAGGTTGGGATTTTATGGATGCTTGGGATGTGGGCTTGCATTCATTCTGGGCCCATAATGAATACACGGCCCAATACGAGGGAGCGACGTGGTTCCAGCCAACAACAACAACAACGTAGAGAACGAACTTGCTAAACGCCTTTCTTATTTCTTTTTATTTTTCTTTTTCTTTTTCTTTTATAGAGAAAATGTGATAATCGGAACCTGTACCCAAGTGCGGAAACGGCGTCGTATCTGGCAGATAGTTTGAAGGAAGGGATCCGCCATGGACAACCCTCCTTACACTTTGTATCATATTAAATTTGATAAGTCGATAATCTTGTTCTTCCTCCTCGATTCAAATTCGAGATACGTTAGTAAAGCTATCTATAGAAAGAAAAGGTGGGAGTGGTCCAACTTTAAAATTACATATAATATAATCGCAAAACTAAAGGGATTCAATTTCCTACTAAATTTATAGTTGCTGCTATAATAATGCCAGAAAAGTAATCTGGGTTCACTATAACGAAGGAGGATTAAATTTGAGTGATGGGTCATCGGCTTTGGCTTCGGCTTCGGCAGTGTCAACGATGGCAATGGGGAGCTGTTTGAGTAGTAGTGGTGGTTGTTGTTGTCGTCCTGCTTCTTTCTTCAGCGTTTGCCTTTGATCTATAAGTTGGTATAGCGTTTAAAGCACCAACCAAACATGCTAGTTAAGGATATTCATGGCGATGAGCTTGGAATAGCTTCAAAAATAATGGAAAACAAAACAAAAAACCCCACCTCAAAAGGATATTCGCTTCTACGCCCCTTTTCATTTGCGCGATCGATCAGGTTTTGCAACTTCACTAGCTCTCTCTTCATCCACTACCAACCATAAAAAGAAAAGCTTCAAGGACAAGGAAATGCCAATAAACAATGATTCATTATTTTGGAAGAAAAAAAACGGCCTAGTTGTTGAGGATTGTTGGGAGGGAGTCCCACGTTAGCTTATTTAGGGCATTGATCTTGGGTTTATAAGAGTAAGGAATACATGTACAATGACCCAGGGAAGTCCAAAGCAAAGTCATGAGAGTTTATACTCAAAGTGGACAAAAATACGTACGTCCTTCCTGATGTCCTGATGAAGAATCCGAGCCTTCTTTTCTATCTCTTCCTGCCATCGGAAAAAGAAAGAGAATCAAAAGCCAACTTATTCTTGCTGTTCACGGTTAGATTAGATGTATGAAATGGAGGAATTATTTATCTTATTCATATCAACTTACAACGGTAGGTCTCTGGAACAGACCCTTGGCCATCTTTTCCCTAAGATCCTGGCAATCTTCCTGGAAATCATCAAAACAAACCCTTATGTTCAAAACAAGTTCAGCAATCTTATTCCTGGCAATGTCAACTCCTTTTCTTACCTCAGTTATGTCTGAATCAGAGAGCATGGAAATTTGAATGTCCGGCAACGTCCAAACATTCAGCCCAATACTACTCCCATCAGTGCTTGACATTTTCTTTACAGCTGAGGCCACAAGTCAATAAGTTAATGAATCAGCAAAAGCTAACAACTCTAATTTGTTTTTACATTACCAACAGGAACATCTGCTTTAACCTGTAACTTGCAAGAGCTGTTGAGAAATCTTCCCTTTAGAACGAATTTCCCTCGATTCCGTTTCCATGACCTTAACAAAACTTCCCACCACCTTGTCCTCGAAGCTTTCAGGCTGTTCTAGAAGATCCTCCACTAAGCTCTTCCTCAAGTAGACGAGTTTCATGTTATGGGCAACTATTGATGCAAAGTAAGCTTTATCGTTCGGAGATTTTTCCTGAGAGCAGCTCAATGTTTTCTGGTGCTTAGCATCCCCATTTTGTGGATCCGATTCTAAACATCTCTTCTTCTCATTGTTGGTTCTCTGGGTGTCATTACCATGAGAAAAATGCGGTCCCAAAAGAGCATTAATCTGGTTCAAGGGTATGGTGTTCTTCTTGAAAATGAGATGCAGGTTTCTGTCGCAGATGATTTTCATCTTCTTTATGGGATGAATAAGGTCCCTCTCCTGAACGTACTTCAAGATGATGGAACTGACATCACATTGAGATAGCTGCGTGGTTATATCTACGCCAATGGAAGTGAGAAATTCAATGAGAGGTTTAGATCCCCAGCTGGTGATCAATTTGAATGTATTGGACTTGGTATCTCTATCTTGTAGGGTCTTGACGACCCGCGTTGGGGTGGTGCCCCTCATGTGCCTTCTTCCCTTCGACGAGTAGGGTTCTTCCACAGCCACAAGATCGCCTCTTCTTAAACCTTCTTCTTTTTTCACAATTTCCCAATACTCTTTGAACAGGCACTCATGTGTATCTCTATCTTCGAAATCCACAGATTTGTACTAATCAAAGGAACGATTCAAACAAGCAAAACATTAATTGAACCACTCACTCTCTTGGGATCAATAAAGCAAGCAATTAATCGATATACCTCAGAAACTGAAAGTTGTTCTGCAAGACGAACGAGGGTCCAGCAATCTGTGCAGAGACCCTTGTTGGCTCGCAAGTGTACAAACTTCACAGATTTTATACAGTTTTTGCAAAAAGATGTTGGACAGCAGAAGCAGTGGACCTCCGAGGCTCCCTTGCAGGAAGAACAAGAATGGCATTCTGAAAAAACGTGGCACGAGAGAATCAGAGGTCGTATCAATATCAATATTAGAATCTGGTCCAAAGGCCTGCAAAAAAGTAATTTAAAACTCTACTTCCGCCGCTGCACTCAACAATAATCATTTGTGTTTGTCTTTGTGAAAGACAATCAAAGATATATGGAAATCGGAATCATCGGCGTATTTACCACAGGTCCAGTCGTCTTCTATTTGAGAGGTAGTTTCGCGATCGTATCCCACGCATTCAAGATGGTACACCTTTGAGCAGTTCCTGAAAAGCAATGCATAGCTCAAGAATCCGAAATGCACGCAACATTGTTTCAGAAGTAGCCCATCGACGCCAAAAATCCCCGCAGAAAAAAAAACCGCACCACATTGTTCGTGAAGACGATCATGGTTCCAGAAAAACAAAATGATTCCAAGTTTGGCAGAGAAAAGCGAGGGTTTAAAACGAAGAGGGGAGGAGTTTAAACATGAAAAATCATGCGGAATGCACAAGAAAGTTGATAGGTATGATCATGCAGAGGATATGAAGGAAGACGATATAGGTAGGGAATGGGGAGGAAAAGAGTGTACGGACCGATTGTCGCAAAGAAGCAAATCTCCACCGTCCTTGCAGACGAAGCACCAGTCCTCTGCCTTGCCTTCTCTCTCCTCCATCACATGCCTTGTGAAGTTCTTCTGGACTAGAAACTAAGAACAACGTTGCTCTTCCAGGAATCGTACACTACCATGATCCCCTCAAATCTTCGACTAGGAAGGGATATTGAGTTCAATACACTGCGCTTCTTTTGCGCCCAATAATAAATATTTTCCTTTCTTTTTTTTTTTTTTTATCTTATTATAAAACGTGGAGATATTTAAATATTTTCATGTGTATTATACCACATAACTGTCACCCTAACATACCAAATATATTCCCAAATTATTTACCCCCACATCACATCAATTTCTTATGATTCAACACCTAACAACAACCGTGTACATTTCAACACTATTTTTTTCTTTTCTTTTCTTTTTCTTTTAATGAAAACAAATAAATTACCCAATTGGGTAACATCTGCCTCCTCTCCTCTCCTCCTTCGGCCAAGTCTCTTCTCCAACAGCCTCCTCAATTGATATATTCTTGAGGTGGTCATACGAAGCAATAATTTGCATGAATCTTGAGGAGACAACACAAAGGAACGTCTTGACGATAAAGATCTCTTCCACCTTGTCGTCCAATAAACGAATGCAGGTGACAATCGTAGTTAACTTCATAGCAAGAACTCACTCTTCAAGGTCTGCACCTTTGCTTCTTTGACTTATTCCACATCCATATGCATTATTTGTAGCGTAAGAAAAACGTCCTCTGATACTACTGGGTAGATGGCAGCAAAATGTTAGATGAAAGTTCCACATTAACTAATTTAGAAAATGATCGTAGGTTTATAATCAATGAATAGTATCTCCATTAATTTGTTGTCTCTTGAGGAAACCCAAAGCAAAGTCATCAGAGTTTATGATCAAAGTGGACAATATCATACTATTGTGGAGATCTCTCATTCTTAATATGTTTTCGCTCTTTGTCGTTGTCACATCTCCTCTAGCAACTCTCATGGTGATACATTTGTTTCAACATTCTTACTTTGATGCCAAATGTTGGTTCTGGCCCTGGATCAAAATACACTTAAACAAATAATCGATTATTTTTATTAAAAAAAAAAAAACAAACAAACAAACAGCCATGCAGCTGCTGCCATGGAATGAGAACGTGGTGTAGCAGATGTGGGGGAGTCTAAACGCAAGAATGGTGGGGGTGAAAGGGTGAGTTGGGTGGTGATTATGAAAAGATGAAGGGGTTAAATAGAGGTTAAACTGGTGTGGGGCATGTATCTGGTGCATAATGGGTACACCTAATACCCAAACTGCTACCCAGCTGTAGAGAGTGGTCGCAACGGAATTCGAAGGAAGTACTCGAACTCAAGATAAAAGTAAAAGTAGTTAATATGGGAACTATCTGTATAAAGTTGTAGAAAAAAACAAATGAAATATGAAGTCCCATTCCACGGACAAAATGGGAATTAACAAATAGATTTGGAATTTTTACACCAAACCCGAGGAAGAAGATGACAAGTGTGTGGTCGCGCACGAAACAGCGAGTAGCTGAGGCATCTGGCAAGAGAAACAGGGTATTGGGGTGCGTGAGGGTGCTTGTGACCTCGCATCGGGCTGTATATATCATATCTACTCTACTAATCCCAAATTCCTAAATAATTCTAGCGAGTGTTGTGGGTCTTGTTTCTTTTCCAATTTCTGATAATTTCAAAGTAAAGCGATGGTAAGAAGTAAACAGAACGGGGCTAAAAGCATAGTTTCTGCTGCGCCACAAAGCAAAAGAGGTCCACGTGTCTACCTCCCAACCACAACTCTCTCAGAATCATGGGTGGGGCACAAGTCCTACGTGGCACTTGGCGCTTAAAAAATATCTTAGCCTCGAGTACCCAGATATAGGGACACGTGTTAGTTTAGTGGACCCCGGGCGTAGGACGACCACCACCACTCCATCCATGGCAGAAAATCACAAACAGTGGCTCCCAAGGGGCCACGTCATATTGAGCAGCCATGATCCATTGGCGGCCCACCTTTAGATCGAGTGACAGAGGTAAATGAACAGAAAGTGTTGGCAGATATTTGTTGGGTTTTCGCGGTGGTGAGTGAAAGCTTATTGCAGACTAGGATTCTCGAAGGTGGTTCTGCGGTCGGTGTTTTTGAATTTCACTCTCTCTCCGTCTTTCCTTTCTACAGAAATCAAGGCCAGCCAGGAGTATTTTGGATATTTGGGTAAATGATTCGGTATACTTCTCCTCTTCTCTTCTCTTCTCTTCTCTTCTCTTCTCTTCTCTCATACGCTGCGTCTGTGTTCTGCTTTTCTTCATCCAAATTAGGGTTCCAATTTCATTTCTCTGTATTCCTTTGTATCATTGGCAGGGTGTTTGAGAATGGATAAAGTCGAGTTGAGCGGTGTGTACGACGACGCCATGGATATGGACTTGGACTTGGACCTGGACTTGGTCTTGGATGAAGATGATCGGACAAAGAGGAAGAAAATCAAGAATCAGACAGTGGACATAGAGATGAAACATATTCACCACGCCGACGAAGATGGATCACACAAGCTTTTCCCGAAACAGGCGCTTAGTGTTCTGCTTGTTGAAGCTGATGATTCTACTCGCCGGATCATCGCCGCGCTTCTTCGTAAATGCAGTTACAGAGGTCTTATTCTCTTTGCCCTGCTTTGCCAACCCTTTTATTCCTTATAATTTGCTGCCTTTGGACGTTATTATGTCTATAACTTCTGCTGAGTACTTTTCTTTTCTTTTTTGTTTTGCCTTCAATTCTATCAAAACGACGTTTCCTTCATCTAGAGTGCTTCTTCTCTTCGTTCGGAGATTACAGTCTTCGAAATTTAATGCTGTTCTGTTCGGGAAATGAACGTCCGTAGAATATTGATGTATTAAAGAGAAGCGAACATCGTATAAGAAAGTTACTAAGATTGAAGTCTTGGCATATGAAGTCAATTACTGGTGTAGCAATACCTTCCTTACAATGAAAACATTACTTGACAACCAACTTTGTTTTATCTTTCAAAACACTTACCCTACCACGTACACTTTCAAATCACTCTGCTTCTAAAGCCGGTGCATGTTAGTTACGGTACTGAAGTATCAGATAAATGGCTTGTAGGCGTCTAGATTTCAGAAAAACTGGGCCAGATTGGTAAAAGGCCGCTTTTACCCATTAAGTTAAACCATAAAACTGCAGGCCTTATTTTTGGTGTCATGGAAATTTGTTTCCCCGAACGTATCATTTGCATGCAATTTAATCAGTGCATGGCGAGAGACTTTTAATTTGAAGTCCTCCATCTATGTTTATTGAAACCCTCTTGTCTTGAGTCCTCTCTTTTTCGTTGCAATCTATGTACTTCTACACTTCGTGATCAAAATATCCTCGAATGTGTTCTTATTTTGGTGAATGCTCTGCAGGGATTCTTTGCCTTCGTTTCTTTTCTTTTGAATAAATATTTCTTGCGTCAAACGGATTCTTCTAGCCATAGTTTAAGTGTAAACTCCATGTGCTTTTTACATGGTGCTGGAAAAATATATGATTTTCTCCTCTTATGTTTTTTTCCGGACGGGGTGGGATGGGTGTATGGGGAGATCTATTATTTCTCACCGGCTCTCCACGATAACCGCTTCTCCTTTCTTGTGTATTTTGTGCTCTCTCTTTCTCTGGAATGATTATTTTGCTCTTTAAAAAGACAATTCCAATCTAGGCCTCTACATCTACTTTTTATTTGAGCAGTCTATGCTGTTCCTGATGGACTGAAGGCATGGGAATGTTTGAAGGGAAGACCGCATAATATTGATCTCGTACTTACTGAAGTGGATTTGCCATCAATATCTGGTTATGCACTACTAACGTTAGTCATGGAGCACGACATTTGCAAAAATATTCCTGTTATAAGTATGTTCCTTTCACTGAGTACTATCATCTGAATGGTTGGTGAAGCTCAAAATGTCGATGTTTTTTTTTTTTTCTCAATCATTGCAGTGATGTCATCTTGCGACGCAGTTAGCATGGTCTTGAAGTGTATGTTAAAAGGTGCGGCTGATTTTCTTATTAAGCCAATTAGAAAAAATGAGCTCAAGAACCTTTGGCAGCATGTTTGGAGAAGGCACACGGTATGTTTATCCTTTAGCTTTCCTCTCCTTTTCCTGCTTCACTTCTCCCTGCAATTAATTCTGGTTTTCTCTTTTCTTTTGGATTTAGAAGATTAGTGGGAAATTTCCCTCCTATTTAACTGTTGGACAGCGTGAAGTTGTGGCCACTTCTGATAATGATGAAGGTAGCAATTATTCAAGTTACTGTGTGGCTTCTAGAAAGAAAATTAAGGAATGCAGTGAGAAGGGAAGTGATGCCCAGGTATGTATATTTTTGTTTCTTTTTTGTAAATTCAGAATTTGGTATCATATTACGAGAATAGAAGATATAAATCTGTAAGTCGGTATTGCAGATTATATGATGTGCTAGATGTTTCAGTTTGAGAAAACTGTAAAGTTGTTTCTAATTCACAAAGATCGAAGATACTGACAACCTTGTAAAAAGTTTCTGACCGTTAAGGTTCACTTGTTATGCTTGAATTAAGGGAAGACTAAACATTTTATCAATTATCTAGCACCATAATTGCATCGTCTCCTCCTATTTTCCCTTCTTCTTGAGAATACGTTGCTCCATTGTAAATTGCATAAGAAACAGGAAAGTGAACATAGGTATTGAGTAGCATAGGAGAATCTTCATCAATGGTATTCCCTAGGTTGGCTTCATGAAGTTTCTTGTGGAGACTACATGGTTTGCCACCCCTTGTGCAGAGCTCTTGTACAACACCTTACTTGGAAGCTGAGAATAGATGCATGCCAAATATGCAGGGTCTGTCACCACTGAAGGATGGGACTGCTCCAAAGCTAAATATGAGTTGTAAGAAACGTGGATTTGGTGCTTATATGGACAAAGAATTTGATATACTTAAAACCAACATCAGAGGTACACTCTTGTTGCGAACTTCAATACTCATTCCTTTTTTTCCCTCCTTCCTTCGTTTTTTCCCCTGAAAGATCTCTGATATCGGTAGCAAAGGAAGAACATTGTCTTCAGTTGTCTCTCGTGATTTTTTGGGAAGTGCTGCTCTACTTTTTTTTCTTTAATTTTTGGCAGATAAGTCGGATAATGTGGCCAAAAGTGAAGCTTGCAATTCAGTTCCTTCAAGAATGAAAGAAGATTGTGTTATTGCAGAAATAAGAAGCCAGAATAAAGTTTTGAGGCCTGACTTTTACAAGGTCGTCGATGATGGTGCTTCTGAGATGTTTAGTTACAACAATAAGGACACTGAACCTTCCAGGAGTATCAACGACTTGATAGGAAATTTTGACAATAATCGGAAGCACATCAATAGCATCTGCAAGTTTGATGAACATCAAAAGTGCTGGTTATCTAGCTCCAACGATGCCAGCGCAATCAAATTAGAATTTTCTCCTCAGTTGGAGCTTTCTTTAAGAAGTATTTCCCCGGCCAAACCAGAAGGCCAGTGGAGCGAAAATGGGCATGTGCTGAACCACTCCAATGCTTCAGCCTTTTCATCGTGAGTGTTTGATTTTATTCTAGGTGATGGTTGAAATTGCTAATCGTGACATTGCCTATTGAGGAAACTATTATACACCGACTGTAGAGTGCATTGACATGATATAAAGATAGACTTATGGATGCTAATTAATGATATTGAGTAGGAGATTTGGGTTGCGTGCCTATGTGCTTAACTAAAATAAGGGCTCTGCAGGGGTACAATCCACCTTGACAGTTTCATTGGAGGAGCATATTATAACTTTCTTTTTTCAGTCTTTGATGCCAATGAGATTTGGGTTAACAGTCAAATGTCAGTAATGTTTAAGGTCAAATGCTATTCTGTTTGTTTCTATCTAATCCTGAATCCATGATCTTTTCAGGGTGTTTGGTAACAGTCAGAGAGAATTGATGTTATTGTTTTTCGTTATGCCCTTGATATATGAAAATTTACTGTATCTTGCTCTTTTGAATTCTTGACCAACCAGAGCATTCTATTTTAACAGGTACAATAGCTGTAAGATGATGAAACCCCCTTCTGTGACACAACCCAATGCCCCTACTGAATCAGACACAAGTGCTGGTCAATCTCCTAGACCATTGCCAAGTCTACTGTCAGGAATTTCGGGTTGTACATACCAAGACCATGGAGTTCCAGTAAGAAACAGTCGGAAGAATATGACCCCAAAGGTTGCTGGCGGGTTTGACCAGGCTGAACATCAAATTCTGCAACCACAACTTGATCTTTTTCCAGATCCAGATTTGATATCTGATAAGGCTCCCGCTGGTCGTGTTCTCCATTCCATGTTCTACACGCCATCAGTCTTGCCTCGAGTTCCTAATACCAGATCAACATGTGAACAAGAGGTGTCTCCCATTTCTGTTGATACCTCATTCCATAACTGTCGTGATATTTCCAACCCGAGAAAAGTTGGTCATCAATATGTAGAAAACACAGATAATACTATTGAACGAGTGGCAGAGGAGTTGAAACATGACTCTCCTAGTGCTGCTACACATAGTGCCAGTAGTAGCTTATGCAATGAAACGGATCATATAAATAGCAACACGAATGGGAGCATTTGCAACCAAACAGAAGGCAACACCTCGTCAAGTGTAGTGGATGACAAGACTGCAGCCTCTGAAAATATGAATGCATCCAATGTCTTTACCTATGAAGGAAGTAAAGGACTGGATTCTTCTCGTTCCAGGCATAGGGAAGCCGCTCTGGAGAAGTTCAGGTTGAAACGGAAAGGTCGTTGTTATGAGAAAAAGGTGAGCAAATTTAGTGCATATTTGGATTTCAATGCTAACTAATGGATCTAAAAGACATATTAAGACTCCAACTTATGAGAATCCGTGCTTCTTGACGTAGCCCATTGAGATTTTAATTACACAACTGAAGATGCGTATGACACTTTCGAATTCTAGGATATTGATTTTACTTTCACTTTTATTTATAAAGGTCAGATATCAAAGCCGGAAAAGATTGGCAGAGCAGCGACCGCGAGTTAAAGGACAATTTGTACGTCAACGGCCTAGTGACCGACCAGCCTCGGACCCTGGATGTCGATGAAAGTTGCATACTCCCTAATATGGTTTTCCTCTTTTCATTCTAACTTAGCCTTCTAGCCGTGTAGTTAGTTAGTCATTCGAATTCTCCAACGTTTTGAAGCCTTCTGGGGTGCATGCGTGAAAGGGTGCGTTCTTGGCATTTCAAAAGTTTTTTTTTTTCTAACAGGCATTTGTTCAGGGTGGTTTGTAATTTAGAAAGGTCTTCTTTGTAATAGCAATGGGTTCTGTAAATATTTATATATATACGTGTGTGTTGGAATGCGGATCGGGCAATGAATGTTGTCAATAGTTAAGACCTTTATTTATTTATTTATTTTTGTACCAATAATAATAATAAATAAATCAAGCAAGCAAACGAGAAACGGAAAATTACTAGCCGAAAGAGGTAAGAGGATGGGCCATATGTGTGTTGTAAAAGCTTTTCAAACCTTTGGGGGATGTGTAGATTCAAATTTTTTGTTTTAGACGTGAGTGAAACTAAAGTATATCATAGGAAGGATATTTATTTGTATATAGCTCATGCAATGTCACAAAACCAGAAAGTCTTTACTCTACTAAATAAGTTGACTTCCGGCTGATTGCATATTTTCCTTCTCTTACGCAACATCTCATACTCATACTGCTTACTATTACTATGATTGCTACTATTGCATTAGTTTTCTCAATTATGTATCGAAGTTGACCACTGATCTATAAGTCTGTCCGGGCTGCCACCCGACCGGAATTACTTTGTTAGCCACCACGGTCTTGCCGGAGCCGAGGGCAGTGAGCCTGAGGGAGAAGGGAGGTTGAAGCGCAGAAGCAGAGTCCAGCTTCCAAACTGCACCCCATGACTGCTGCATTGGAATCCATGAGTACGAGTTGAGCGCCGGTTTCAGCTCCACTAAACCTAGCTCTCCATCTCCATCTTCGTATTCGATCAGAACTGCGAAGTAGTTTGGGTTCGACCCTGAGTCCACGATGAAGTTGATCGAGGTTCCCGGGTAATTGCATTCCACCCTACAATCAAACATCAAATATTATAATATTGACCCTCGTATAATAATATGTGATGTCATTTACTTATTGATTAACCCAACCGAAGAGAGTGTTAAATTTTGATATAATTGAAATTCTAATAACTTCTCCATTTTTTAGAGTAAAAAGTGTTGTGTTTGAATATGAATAACCTCTTATGTTGAATGTGCAAAACGCCGAGACTGCGGAGTTCATCGGCCCGCCCAGGAGCAGCCATAGCACCAAAAGCAGTGCCACTGAGGTCGAAGTGGACAGAGTCGGAAGCACAGGAGCCGCCCGGACAACTATCAGTTATAACCACCGTCACCGGACTCCCTGAACATGCACCTTCTCCGGAGCACTTCACCTGATAGATAATCCATTCATTTGGTATACAATAATGGGGCATTTCATTCATATCATTAAATTATATGTAATTAAAAGCCACATTTACCTGATAACAAGCTCCACAGGCTTTGCCGGATTTGTACAAAGAAGGGCCACCTGCGGCGATTAACGACGAAAATGGTGGTTCCTCGACCGCTTTTTCATACCCACAGGAACCTCCTAAAAAAACGTAATATAAATTTGAGTATAATTCAATTGATTAAGATATTTAGTGTAAGTTGAAATGTGTGGATAGTTGTACCATCGCTCCCGGCACCATTGGGGGTACCGTACCAGGTAGCAATGGCCGGGGACCAATCGAGATCATAGGACTGGTACATGGAGACATTGAAGGATTTGAGAGGGAAGCAAAAGCAAGGGGTAAGTGAAAGAGAAAGAAGGGCGGGAAAGAGAAGAGAACAATAATAATAATAATAATAATGGTGGAAACGGGGCATTGTTTGTAGTTTCTTAGGGAGAAGATGGTAGGTGCGGGTGGAGTATAGCGGAATGAGAGGGTTGGCGTATTTATAGAAGCCGGAGACTGAGGAAGGGAGCTGCCGTATGGCATCCCTATTTTGTTAGGGAACAATCAACCCGCCACATTTTAATTTTTTAACTATCCATTTATCAATTCCATGCACCCGAGACGTCATCGTGATTATGAGCGTACTTCTTTATGGATGATGGTTACAACTTTTTTTTTTTTTTTAATTAATTATTCAATACAAATTTTATATAATTTTTCAATTTTTATTCTAATGATACAAAATTACGGAACAGCATTAGTAACCATGTTTGCAAATTTAAATTTGACACAATCATTTTAAGGAATTTATTTAGTAGAAAATATGTAAATTAAAAAGGAAAAAAAAAAAAGAAAAAAAAAGCGGTTAACTGTCTGATTCCCGATGTCCCATCTTGCGGCCCAAAATAGTGCACCATTTCGCATCCTTATCCTACAATTTCCAATTTTCTTCACGTAATATTTGCCGTAATTTCGGTTTTCCCTTCCCCACAAAATAACATATTTCACCTTATAATTTATTTCAATGACTGCAGACCGAACCGAACCAATCCAAACCGTTGGCTTGGTTCGGTTCGGTTCGGTTACATGAAAGAATTTAGGCTGCTATGTTCTTAATCCCAGAAGAATATGGAATATGACACGTGGTTGGAAGGTATTGGTTGGAATACGTCAATTATAAAATATGCCTCTAAATCTATAAAAATTAGCTTCTCCGTCCGTCCCGCCTCTTCGATTAAACAGATCCTTCAGAGGCTGCCGATCTCAACTCTTCAATTCGACTCAGGCAAGTTTCGCCCTCCTTCTCTCTTTTTCTACCAACACTTCGACCTTCTTGAAATTTTAAGATCTGCCTCGTCCACTTTTACAACCAGATCTCGCTCCCGATTCAGTTTTCTTTTTTCTTATAGAATTTGGTAATTTAGGGTTTGGTCTTGTCTTTATGTTGTTGTTCTTCTTTCTCTGTACCAACTGCGATTTCCTTCCTGCCTATTGCGTCTCAGATTTTGGATGATCGCCAGATCTTGCTTGATATTAATTTCTAACATACAAATTCATCTGACCAAGTTCACTGGAAATTCGGTTCTTTGCGCCTGGAGATAATGTTTTCTTTTTTACTTTTGCTCTTCGATAAGATAATGTTGTGAAATTATGGTTCATGTTATGCAAATTTAGGACTTGAAATCGTTTGTTCCCATGTGAATACAACTTATGCGTTGGTATAGGTTGCAATGCCAGATTCTGAACTTCTGCGGAAGGACATTTGCATATTTCTGGTTTAAGGCGTTGCAAGTCCAGGATTTAATAGATTTTTATCTTTAAGGCAAGAATTGGTTAAATTAAGCTTCTGATTTCTTGCATAATTTGATACATAGTAGGCACGATCTATAACTTTTGTTGAGATTATTGAATTGAGTTAGTGGCAAGTCGATCAATATCTAATCTCAACTCATGGTGTATAATCTACTAATTTGTTTCGTTACATATTGCCTCGTTTGGAGGTTTCAAAATTTATTGTTTTGTGTGATACAAAATCCATATTCATGTCAGTGAAAAAGTTGTACGGATTTTGGGAGTTTTGGATTGTGATGCCATCAATTATGTTGTATATGGCATGCTTCTGGCTAGGATTTTTTCCTCTTGAAAGAAGGTTGTTTGATTGATTGTTTTGTTAGGTAATGAGATCGATATCTTGTGATTTGATTCAGAAATGTTCAACAAAGAATGCCTAAAGTGTTCTTCATCGCTGTCAATTGGTCAATAATCAACTTGAAAGTCCCAACCTTTTTTTTTCTCTTTGTCAATACAGAATGGCACTAGGTGGAGCAGCTCCCCAGAGAGGAAGTGCGGCAGCTACTGCCAGCATGCGCAGGAGAAGGACAACAAGTTCCGGTACATCTGGAGGGGCAGCTGGAACAATGCTGCAGTTTTACACGGATGATGCTCCTGGGCTCAAGATATCCCCCAACGTTGTTCTCGTGATGAGCATTGGTTTCATAGCGTTTGTTGCCATTCTCCATGTTATGGGTAAGCTGTACTTTGTACGAAGAGAAGCCTAGTGAGTTTTAGCCCTGATAAAGTGGGATTTGTATTTGAAGGTCAATGTGAGAAGTTTAATTTTGATCTGAACTATTGTCTGTCATTACAGTAAAACTAATTTCGGTTTTATTACTAGTTAGAATGAAAGAGTTAGTTCCGTTCCGGCCTAAATCAGTTTCTCGGTACTATCACGTGGTTGCGAATTACACGTGGCCAATAAGCTGCAGCTTTTAGTATTATATTAAGCACACTAATCCTATTGCAAGTTTTTGCAACACTGGCTCTTTAAAAGACACTCGGTTAATTCAGTTATAGAATCAGATTTTGTGGATGGTATGCCTGAAGCAATGGCTTCGTATAGTTCTTTCCATTTTATATGTAGAAGTATCTTGGAAACAGCAATTGCAAAATTACTTGCTTTACTTTGAGACGCTCAATTTTAGCTATTACTTTCAACGGAACTCTACTAAAATCTTAAAACTGACCCTTCATCCATTTCTGGTTGACTTGTAAGAAAGATGCACCATTTGTCAACACGAAGATCCATTCAAGTGGGTTCAAGTAGTTTGGCTCGAATTAGTAAAACTTTTTGAATAAAAAACAATAAAAAATCTATTGCAAAAGCAATGTAATGTAATCTGAAGGCTGGTGCCAGACAACAAAAGAAAATTGAAATCATATTCAATTTTAAATTGAGAAAAAAATATTATTTACATATTAAACAAACATTGGCATTGACTACACAATCGTTGGGATGGAGATAAATACTCTGTACATTACAGTCAAATATAGAAGAGACTACTAAACTAGTGGGCGGTATCAGGTACCCAATTTTGAACCATGTTCTCGTCTGCAGATTTAGGGCCACCGCAGGATCTAGAGACCGACTCAAATAGTCTTTCGATATCTGGTGCACATCTTATAAAGGACCGGTTCCAAAAGTTGTATCTTGGATTCTGAAAAAAAATATTAGAATGCAATTTTCATCAGCTAAAAACTCAAAATTTGGAGAATGAAAATCGTTCTATGAAATATTGACCCACGCTGGAATTTACCTTAATAAGTTCAATGAATGTAATCAGCAGTCCCCATGGATGAGGTCTATTGACAATGAGGCGTTCCAACAACACTCTTGTTATCTGCTCCTGGATAATTTCCTGCACATGTTCCAACCACACATCATTTTTTTAACTATTGTCCGTGTTACCAACCGATCACAGTTCCAGCAGGAAAAAATGTACGAAATGAACTCAAACAGAAGAACTCACCTGAGTCGATTCAGCGAACAGGTATAGGAGCACAAAAGAAAAGTAATGGGTGTGGGTATTCGGATAACGAAGTTGGTTTGCGACGGCATTGAGGAAGAGGTAGCGCCCTTCAGTATCCAACTCCACGATCAGAGTCTGGAAAATATCTAGAGCAGCACCCACCAGAAATACTGCTAATGTAACAGTATTAGCCGTTGACTGAGCATGAGGACTTCTTGCCTGAAGTTGTTGGATGGCCTGAACAACAGTTGTTAAAAGTATGCATTGGCCAGAGATTATCACAAGTAAAAGAAGGGTTTGAGAGGTAGAGAAGCAAGTACCTGCATCCCAACGTAAAGTACGAGGGAGTTGATCAAAGGCACATTGTAACGCGTCCCAGCAGAAGCAGCTTCAATGGGAGGAAGTAGCAACTTCTGCTTCAGATCAGCCAGAAACGATGATCCCTGTTGCCTTGTCTGCAGACGGAGGAAAAGAGAATCACAATTTTATTTCAAAATAGTTGTAAAATTTCAATTACAGAAGAAAAAGATAACTATTGGTAGTTCTCGCCCTGCAAGATCTTTCTCCGTTCTTCAATTAGCAACAAAAACGAAAAACCTTGTTAAAGGAACTTATTTAGAGCTGGATCTTGTTAAAGGAATAAGTTATTCCCTTTCACACCTTTAAATAGCCGTAGCTAGGATGAAAACTTCATTCATCCAATAAAGAAATCATGAACTTCTCAATTGTTCTACAACAAGATTCAACCACTATGTTGCTGTTTTGTTTGAACTCGTGTGAAACCAATCGATCTTTCTCGCATGTATATTACATAGTGAATGCCAAGAACAAAATACCTTGAGATACTCATCCACGTCGGACTTCATCTGCTTTGATTTAAGAGCTCCATCCACCTCAGATAGAATACGTGGGGATTGATTGATTTCCGCAAGCAAGTCAATCTGCACGTGATGAAAAATTTTGTCCCTTATAATTTGATTTCCATGATCAAAATGGTTGCAAAAATACGAATACTATACCTTCAAATTGGGGGTGGATGGATCTGGTAGTCTCATGTTACGAGGAAACGCACTAAGGATAATATTCCGCATCTGAATGCAGCTAGGAGGAATCACATCACAGAAAGTAAAATGATAGTCACATAGGAACTCAGGGAAATCATGAAGTAAGACAAGCAACACCCTAAGGGTGCCTTTATAAAGAAAATAAACCTGCAAAAAATAGATGAAACAAAAAAAATTAGTGCCACCATACAAACAAAAAACTCTCAGCAGTAACGAGACTGAAGACTGAAGACTGAAAAAAAATAGTAGGGGCTAACCGGTGGTCCAAGTTCGGCGTTCCGCAAAAATGGCTCCATGAATTGGAACACGTCTACCAGCAAACGCTGGATGTAAGGCCAACCCTTCTGACTATTCCCAGTAAGCATCTTTGGCATAAAACTTCTATGACTAACCAGCTCAAGCCAAGCATAGCTGGTGAAAGAATAGCCAGCATGAAGTAATTGCAATAATAGAAAAATTAAAGAAAAGAACAAAACGTATCTGTGTAACCATCCATGAACGAATATATATAGGTATAACCCACCATCATTATTGCAAATTAATTTTTTCAAGGCTGCCACGACCTATTTTACTATGTATATATTTTTTTTGCTCTAAATAAAACTTTTGATGCAGAAAATAATATCAAGGATTTATAGAAAAAACGGTAGCAAATTGGCACTAACCTGAACGCTGGAATCTTAAGAGGGTGCAACGCATGAAATGCATTAGCAAAAGCTGTCAATATCTGCAATGTGGTTACTTCAGATTTTAGATTATTCATGAAGGAAAGAAAAAAGCAAATGTTAGGGCAAAATGATTCATACCTGAAAGTTGGCACCATCAACAATAGGTTCTAGACAGCCAAGGTCAGGAAGCCAGTTAATAAACAATCTAAAATATGGTCTCGGATTAAACGATGCTTTCTTCTCTTCGGCATCTTTCTGAATGAATCTTACAGTCACTGCCAGAATCTGGAGCATACAGAAAAGAATTAGTAAGTCATGAACAACCATGCAAAATATAAATAAGACAAAAAGTACTTCTACAGCTCATTACCCTGGATAAAAGAGAAGTTTTACCAGATCCCTGAAAATAAAATAATGGGAAGTGTCAGATGCAAATTAGCTCATGCGATAACTGCATATCACAAACTTCTATTCAAGAGCATGACAAAAATAAAAAAATCAAATATATATTAAGCAAAAGAGCCAAAGAAGCAGATGGGCAATATTTTAAAAAATCATGCACTCACCTTCAAGATCGAAAATACAAGCTTGGCATAAATGTCGATCGCAAGGAACGATAGATTCTGTATTTGCTGTGGTGATTGTAATGCACCCGAATTAATTACTTCAGATGATAAACAATGTGCCACAGAAATTTCCTAAATTGAAAAGCATGCAGTGAGTTGGCAAAAGAAAAATATGATTCAAGGCTAAACACATAATTCTTCTAAAGTAAGTTTAAAAAAGAAAAAAAGAAAAAAAAAGCATACTGTGAGCAGACGGAAAAACCGATCCGTCATATCATCCCCTTTCAGAAGCCCATTCTGATGTAATTGTAATATGAAATGGTTAAATGCAGCTTCATTAGCACCAGGTAGCTCACATATTCGGTACCATTCAGCAAATAGTATTGATACCTACAATAAACAAGTACATTCAAAACCATTAGAATCTGCATTTTTAATTAACTAAATGCTAATTTATGGATAATTAAAATTAATTAAAAAGAAAACCATTGTCCGCCATGTTGTGGAATGTGGTACAAAAACAATATGAAAAGCTCTCAAAGCATTGAAGTATGATATAAAAGGCCATCAGGCAGTGAAATATCATCAAGGATTCCAACAATCTAGTTACCTGATCACGAAAACCAACTGGATCTTCAGATTCGAGAAAACTAGAATCGTCTCTGTTTGCTATGGAATGTCCAGGAGCCTGTTAGAGGAAAATGGCACAAAACTGAGGAATTAGGGGGAAAAAAACACATTCCTCAATGTTTTAGTAATTATAGTATTCTTCTAAAGAAACCTTTTTGTCTCTGGCAAGTCTAGCCTTATCCTCTTTCCCAACGTTAACCCCAGAAATAGCAGCTGTACTAGCAGATGGATTCTTGATTATCTCAACCAGTTGTTGCAAAGGCTCTGAAGATCCAGGTTTTGCAGCTACCTACAAATTAAACACCAAAGAAGCTTTACCAAAGTACCACGGGAGAGCGTCCTCCACTAAAACTGATAGAATACAAACCTTAGCTAATGCATCAACAAGATTGTGAAGTTCGGAAATAACACTTGATTCTTCCACAACCAATGTTTGGAGGAGGGATATGGCAAACTCTGTTGCGGCCTCTGACAAATTGCATAAATGGTCAGTTCATACTGACATAACAAAGAACATCAATAAAATTAATACATTCACTTACTATTCCTGCCTCCATCAATGAGTTTCGCCATATGAACATTATATTCTGCAAGATTTAGTAGTTCACTGCGAATAAGGCCAAGAGTAATGTCCTTGTTGTACTTCCGCTCTTCCTCGGAGTAAATCACCTGTAAACAATAAAGTTGGGGAGAAAATGATGTATCAAAGGCTGGCTTTAGAAACAAAGAGTTGGAAACTGGAAAAATGAATATATGTGAATTACACCTAATACCACAGGGAAAACGTTAATGCATGAAGAATTTGGTAAATACATGAGTTCACCATACATACTCAACAAATAATATATATAATATATATATATCTATATATATATATATATATATATATATATTTATACAAACACATATACATATCGGCAAATATATCTATATATACTCAGCATTTATACAGAGGTGGTTCTGTGTAGGTTGTTCTATATATTAATGAGAGAACCCCGGAAGGGGAGAATTATAAGACAGGTAATAAATAAAATAATATAAGAATCTATTATAGTACATAGTTCATGTCAAAAGATAGTAAATCCATTCATTTAGTTCTGACATTCATTCTTTTTATATAAAAATTACATAATATTATTTAGTCTAATTATGCATGAATTAGTATAATTATAAAATACTTTGTAATTATGCATGAATTAGTATAATTATAAAATACCTTGTATCACAATTCAAAAACATTAATAGAAAAAAAATAACATGTACTAATGTTAAGTTGAGGTATCCATTCTGACAACTATCACCGAACTTATCCTCTATTTATGTGCCATTAGTGGAGATATATAAGAAATTAAGTGTGTAAACAAAGATAAGGGCAAGAAAAAAATTGAAGGAGAAGTAATGAAAGTAATAGGTAAAAAACGATGAATTAGGAGCATTAAACAAGACCATACCCAGCTAGTAAGTTCCTTTACAACTAGCTTGCAAACATCGCGAATTGCAATCAGAATGGCAAGATGGGCACCAACATGAAAAGTGTTTGATGCATTGTCGTATAAAACTTTGAACACCTGTATTTTAAATGTAGATCCAGATTGAGGGAGATAAAACAGCAAAAAGAAAATTGAAACAATCAGTAGATATAATGAGGAGAGAATCGAAAAAATGGGAATAGTCTCTCGGTTCAAGAGAAAATTAAACGACCTTTTGCGCCACAGCAAGAGCAGCTTCATCCCGGCTTACACATCTTAGAATGATCTCAGGAACCTCGGCAATGACACCCTAAACAGAAATCATTTCCATGTAAGACCTTAACTTTTGAATGCCAGAACTTAAGAGTCACTTGTTGAATTCACAAAAGTATACCTGGAAGTCAGTTTCCCGAGCCTCATTGCTAACCAAAGCCTCCAACTGACACAAGACAATATGGTAACTTCATAAGTTAAGTACATACATCCAAAAAAGCAGAACAGCTATATTACAAAAACTAAAGGCTGATTGTTTTATTCCCGTATCAAAGGGCAGCAGCACCCCAGTTTCTATCACATCCAGGCCCCTTTATACTGTCACAGGCTACATATATGATATACACTCAATAAAATGCGAAGAAAATTGAAAGGGTAGACAACTCAAATCGCCCTTTTTCATATATCTGTCATCGCCTAAACAATCCCCTTCATACCATAGGGCTACTTATTGAGCAAAGGAATCTAAATGAAAAGGAAAGATGGAATGCATGTAGGGAAAATGAATGCATGCTCTTGTCTCTCCTGTGTTCAAAAGAAAATACAATGTGGTATAGACAACCATTGTTCATAGAACTAAGTTAACTAGAAATGGACATTAAGCAACAACAATTAGACGCTAGAGCAGTGGTAACCTTCTGTGAAATAACTTGGAATTTATCCAATGCATCTCTGGTGGTAAGTGAGGGTTCTGACATAGTAGTCGCAAGACGATCAGTTGTGATAGGTGAGGACAATGGTTGGGAAGAAGATCCAGGTTCCTAAAACATAGTGGCATATATCAAATTGGATAGAATTTCACCTCGGCACTACATATTCTTGAAAAATAAAAGGTAGTTGTCCAACCTTTATATTGTCAGAGGTATCAGCTGCAGGCAGCTCAGGGGTTGATGCAGCCAAAGGGAAAGAAGCAACGACCAAATCATTTTCTGGACCTCGCACGCCAACACCATCAGCAGCAATATGCCCTGGAGTTGCACTGAAATATTGCACAGAGGAAATGATTAAGGCAACTAAATGTGCTTATAATGGAAAGACATTAGCTGATCTGCAAAACCTTAGTTGGGGCACACAGGTAGAGTCTACAGCATCATCCAGAGACCGAGATCCTCCTTCGAGTCCAGCAACAAGTCCAGATGTGTATCCTGAGTTCAGTTGTCCCGATGACAAACCAAATTGACTACTCAAACCAGTACCACTAGCTGTAATTGAAGAACCAGTAGACTGTGCAGCTTGGCTATTTTGATTTTGCAAGGGAAGCCTAACAAAATCCTGAAGGATATACACAAAACGTACACTCTTATACCCCTCTTTTTGCGTAATATCAAAGTTCGCAATCATTGAGAAGGTTGCTCACCTCATAAACTCGCTGTTGTGAAATGGACAGATGTCCTGGCTTGGGACGGAGAGCCTCAGGCACAACACCAAGAGGTCCTTGTGCGTACATACCAGTGTCAAAAAAGGTTGTATTAACACCCTCTCTATGCTTCCTTCTTAAAGACAACTGTTGGGCTATTTCACCGTCAATGGTTTGTATAGCCTGAAAGAATACCATAACCAAAAACAAATTGTAAGGCATGTGTTATATAATACCATGCCATATAATACCAGGAACAAAAGTATATATATATAAAATATTAGAAAAGATTTCTTAAAAGAAATTGAATGATGATTTCCGGAGGTCCCCTAATTCCAATCAATTGAGGGTAGAGATTGATTGGAAGTAATGTTCTAGAGAGAGATAATAACCTGACAGAATACAATTAAATAACAAGAAAAAACAAGGCTGCAATATATAAAAACCTTAAGTACTATGTAGAGTACAAAATTACATCAAATGGAAATCAAAAGCATTATAATGAAATTTTAAAAATTAAAAAAAATAAATAAATAAATGTTTGTTGTTATAAAAACAAAATACACATGAATATGCGCTTGACATTATTTTCCCAACGCAAAGCATTCAAGGTTTCCGTTGTCTAAAAAATTCAACTGCTGAACATAGAGATGTTTTAACAGATACAGAATTGATGAAAAAAAAAAGGTAAAGCCTTTTCTCAATAACTTGGTAAAGCTTGGATTGTTAACAAAATCTGACAAACTTTCAACCTACTAACAACAGATGCCTGCCTGGTAATATGGAACTGTAAATTATTCCCATAATATCAAGACCGATCCCACTTTCAGGATCCACTGACCTTATCTGTAGCAGCCTGTTCAATTATGGCACAACCAAGATCAAGGTTATCATTTGTAACAAGCTGAACAGCTTGCTCAAGCAGATCACTGGCAACGCCCAAATTCTGGAGAGAACTTCTGAGTTGACTTGATATTGAACCTCGTAAAGGTTCCTAAAACAAATAAATTGTACTAAGTTGATTAGAAACAAAATAAAATCAATGTGAACCAATCAACCATAAGGTTTTATAATAAGCTCCACGTAATAAAAAAAAACTGACATCATCTCAGAAGTTCACTAGAGAATGATAAACCTTGCAAGTCACGTGTGCTAGACATCCAGCCAGACTAGCAACCATCAAATGCGCTGCATTAAATATTCGGGTCTCATCTGATTCCATGGCATAATCCTACGGTTGCAGATGATACAAATAAATGGAAGGAATAAACATAATGGAAAAATATGGAATAACCCAGAAAAGTTTATAATTAAAAATTAAAACACGCACAACAACAAGAAGTTCCAAAATATAGGGCAAGTAAGGTATCCACCTAATCCGCCAAGAAAGAACATTTATGAGGCAAAAATGAGACTTTCAATCAAAATAGATAACAATGCAGTAGTTGAATTATTTTTTTCAAGGACAACACTGTAAGAACTAGATAATAGAAGTTCACAGATGAATATATACGAATACAATTTTAAGCAGTAACGCATCTTGATTAGAAGACAGCAAATGTGCTGTCTGTTTTTCGAACTAAACAATAAATAAGATAAAATAAATATGAACTAAA
Organism: Cucurbita maxima; assembly: GCF_002738345.1. Classification (NCBI taxonomy): domain Eukaryota; kingdom Viridiplantae; phylum Streptophyta; class Magnoliopsida; order Cucurbitales; family Cucurbitaceae; genus Cucurbita; species Cucurbita maxima. Next base: position 6,767,493 of record NW_019272021.1, on the reverse strand, counting down.
AGCATTCCGGTTTAAACAAATATCTAGCCAACACAGCCAGTGTGCTACTGTTATTATTATTTTGTTTGTATGGGAGACAATTTCATTGATGATTGAAATTTATAAAAGGGATTAATATCCATAATGTTTACCAAAGACCTTCCCAAATATAACTATAAGAAGTAAAAATATTAGAGAGTTTACACTAAGATATAAGTCGGTAAACTACATTGTCGAAAATTTTTGTATAACTATGTGTCTTTTCCAAGAATATTATTTGATTTTTTTCTTTTCACTAAGGAAAGCCAAGATGAAATTTTTCCATAGTAGGGTTTTTGCATTCTTGAAAGGGTGGTATGTTAAGCCCATGTCCATTAGATCCTTTACCTCCCTAGAAAATGTGAGATGCCATCCGAATATATTGAGAATCGTTGTCAAGAAATTCTAAGCGAATGTGCATGTCATAAATAGGTGGTTTTGTTATTCGTTTCCTTTCTTGCATAATCGACACCAGTTTGGAGAAAGAGTTGACACCCTTCGGGTAATCCTAGGTACATATTCGACCCTTCTCCCTTTTTACAACCACTATGCGACCATTCTCCCTTTACAACCACATATGCTAGCAAATTCTTCAATTATCTTTGAGCTAATATTGATACTCATCATCTTTGTTTTTTTGGAGATTAATATTGTATATAAAGAATCCCTCAAAGTTTTTACCATCTCGATCATGTTTTTTTATGGAAGAAACATTTGCCAAGTCAAAAAAGAGGATTGCATCATCCACAAATTGACGATGGTTGATGCCCAATCTGAAAAACCTTTTATCTGCCCTTCTTCTTTTGCTTTTGTCAGCAGGCGAATGAGGCAATCCATTACCATGATGAAAAGAAAGGGGATAATGGATCCCCTTGTCAAAAACCCCTGTGTGGCAAAAATCTTCACTCTCAGACATCCATTGTTGATGATGAAGTTAGTGGATGATATGCATCCTTTTATCCACCTCTACCATTTTGAGCCAAAGCCTTTTGCCACAAGAATGTTTTTGAGGAAAGTCCAATCAACCTTGTAGAAGGCCTTTTCCAAGTCAAGTTTGATGACTACACCTTTTTGTTTCTTTCCTTCCCATTCATCTATGAGTTCATTTGCCACAAGGATGCATCGACAATTTGTCGCCCCTCTATACGTGATTTGTTGCCCGGTAATTGTGAAATGGAGAGCCTTTTAAGATGTTCTGATAATACCCTTGCTATGATTGTAACCTTTTATATAGTCCGATCGTAAGACTTATGGGACAAAGTTTGTAACAATCAGGGCATCCAGTTTCATTTAGGTTGCCATTGATAACTCCATTTTGAAAAAAATCTTGGAACACTCATGATAGAAGCTCTCATAAAGTTCCAGCATTTGTCGGAGCCCAGATGCTAAATTGTCTTCTCCACCTCTTCCTTGATGAAAAGAACCTCGAGGGAACTTGTTGTCGATCAATAGAACTTCAGTCAAGATCATGGAAAAATTTGAGGAGGGCATCGTCCATTGTATATACGGACGTGTAAAAAGACAAATTCAGACACAATTTCCATGATGGCACTCTTTTCATTTCTTTGTAGCCATGATACAATAGAAAATTTTGGAGTTTATGCCACCCTCCTCTAGCCATAGTTTTTTACATTTTTGTCTCCAAGATTGCTTCTCCGGCTGCCAACAAAACAAGCTACTTTCATGATCTTTATATGTGTGTGTTGAAATAGTGTAATAGAGTCAGTTTCCTACCATCTGATCAAGGATAATAACTTTAACAAATAGTTGGTTTCTTTCTGGAAAAATACAGCCGAAAACCTTCTTGTTCCATTTCTTTAAGACTTCTTTTAGTCTTTTAAGTTTGGCCATCCACGGAGGGGCGCATGCTTCCAAAGTATTCTACCATTGGCAAAAATTCAGAATGGTTCAGCCACATGCTCTAAACGCAGATGGGTGAGGGGCCCCATTTACAGCAACCCATGGAGAGTAGAATGGGATAATAATCTGATGTAGGTCTATTCAATCTTTGAACACCGACGTAACTAAACTTTCCAAGTAGGCATTCTGTGGCTAGAAATTTGTCAATGAGTGTCAAGTTGAGTGGGCATCTGTTGTTTGACCATGTATAGAAACCATTGTTCAGGGGAAGGTCAATAAGGTCAGCTTCTCTTATGAAATTGTTGAAGTGTCCCATGCCTCTGGTGACTTTTCTTTGTGTGCCTACTGAGATATATTGAAGTCACCTGCCAAAAGCCAATACTCTGTACATAGGCAAGATAGGTCCGGTAATTCCTGCCAGAATAGAGGTTGTTTTTAATATCTACAGGGACCATAGATCCCCGTTAACCATAGACTGTAAGCATCAACCAATGTAATGTGTGGTTAAGGTTTATAACTTTGTGGTGACTTCAGAAATGATCAAAGTTAGATCATTCCACATAATTAAGATCCCCCGATGTACATGATGCATCCAAAACCAATATGTCTGGAACTCCAAAGGGATTTAACCATCCAATGATCAACATAATTGAATTTTGTTTCTTGAAGAATAACCATGGTGAGATTGTATTTGAGGAATGTCTTGATGAGGACTCTCTTTTGCCAATCTCCCAAACCTTTAACATTCCAAGCGATAATAATCATAACAGCTATTGACCACCCAATTGTGACTTGCTCGATTTCTCATAATTGATGTCTGGAATGAGGCAGCTAGTCTCTCTAGTCAGCTTACTCGGTATCTTGATCGTAGTGGAATTCTTTTTCCTAGATGGAATAGCCATGATGTCAAGATTTGGATGGCCATTGTTGGTTCGCTGATATCGGGGTGACCTCTTCTATCTCTGTTTCATTCTACTTTTCTTGAAAAAGAGTGTCAAGCTCTGTATCTACAAGGGTTATCTCTGGCAACGGGTGAGAAATGTTGGACATACTCATGGTAGGGGATGGTGGGGTGGTGGAGAGAGTTAGAGGGCTAGATGCATATCATCGCTAGATTCATGGTCATTGTCAATTGTGGAGAATTTTGCTCCGAGGATGAGGAAGGTTCTTTGGTTCTTTATGATGATGGCATGTTTTTCTAGTGTGTTGTCACAACTTGTGGATCAGGGATAAGAAGTGGTATAGTAGGTATTCGGCCAGTGTGATATCATCAACAATGACTTCGTCAAAAATAATTAAAATGAAGCTGATGTTCATGATGAAAACGTTATCAAGGATATTTGTTCATAAAACATCATCCTCAGATTTCTAAACAAAACTAAAAATAATCCAAAAGGTGCATAAGCTCAGTAGAAATGTAGAATTGCATATAAGATCATTTTAAAAAGAGAATGTCAATGAAGCCAACTTATAGATAAAACCTTCAAAACCAGTTCCTTTGTTGTTTGGGTGGCTATAGAGACACTACGCTGCACAATACCAGAAACGATCTCTTTGACAGCTCTATCCATTGCAATTGGAACTGCTCTGTAGTAGCATGTGCAAAAGAAGAGATATAAACACAACTATTTTACCAAGAGTAACTTTACCGTGAATAATTGCTTAAACTAAAGAATTACAATAGCATAAGCTCCAAACCTCTGAAAATGAATGTGCAATCCCAAACTATTAAGCTTCTGGTTGATCACAACAAGACTTCCTATATTAGGGATACCCGCAGGAAGCTGCAATAACAAGAAATAGCAAATAAGGAAAATGTTGTTATCCAAGTTAGAAGACATCAAATAATTCACAGGATGCAATCATACCTGATTGGTTGAGAATGGTGATGGCGACGTTGTAGCTTGTAAGAGTCCAGGGGCAGTAGGAAGCTGATCAGACAAGCCCAGCGCAGCAAGCTTTTCGTCTTCCATTAATGTGCCAGAAGAAAGATGAAGCGGGGTAACGTACTACAACCAAAAATAAATTAGAAGATAAGAAAACAGCAATAGCAATTGCAATAAAATAGAACAGAGAAATTGTCTAGTCTGAGGATTGCATGGTTCAGCCATCTACTTTGGCTATTTCGTTCCAGCTACCTGACTAGTGCTCCAGGTCTATTACCAGAAAAATGTTATAAAGCTATATGGATGAAAAAACTATAGAAAATAAAAACTTCCATGACCGTTTCTTTTTTTTTTTTTTCCGATGAGACAATACTTGTGGAAGTAAACAAGGTTCCACAGGGACTTCAGTTTAATGTGGTGTTTCTCCAACAAGACTCGAAACTGTCACAATACCCCTTATGGAGAGAGTAATAGTTTGGTATTACTGTGTGTGTGTGTGTGTGTGTGTGTGTGAGAGAGAGAGAGAGAGGAACTTATGAGAAGAACGCAGGAATTTGAGAGGAACTAATTTAGGATTTGAAAAATGCTTTTAATTAAAATTGAGGCTTACACCTCGAAATCGATAGGAGAAGCCTCAGGGCTGCCATAGCCTTCCTTACGTTAGTGAATGAGTTAATCACCTACAAGAAGTAACAAACCTGCGATAACAGGTGAGTGTGATTTCCAGAATTCGATGGGGTTGCAACCTCCAGTGGAAGCTCCACTTGATTTAAAGAAGACATTATGCTGGGCTTTGCTTCGGCTACCATCTGCGTCTGAGATGCTCCAACGTCCTTATTAGAAAAATCAGGATTACCTTCAACTTCTCTCTTCCGGTCTTTAAGAAGAGAAGTTGGCGTTATTTCTTTCATATCCACACTAAGATTCTTAAACAGAACCTGTAAAAAAATCAATGCAAGACTAATTAAATTCAGTGGTAGGAAGAAATTCTTGAATCCTCCCTAGTGCTCCCTTGACTGTACATACTTCATTTAATCAATGATATTCTCTCATCCAAAACAAAAGTATTATTTCCGTTGAAAATTTACAGCTAACTGCATCCATAGTGCCAATGCCTTTACAGTCTTGAAGTGTGCATACATACCTCAATGTCAAACTTCAGGTTCATTTTCAAGTTAAGCATTGAATAAATCTCTGCCAGAAGTCCAAGAATGCCCATGGTCCAAGGGTTTGGGGGTTGGTATGCTAAACTACTTTGACATGGTTCAAGAATCTACAGCCATAATAATATAAAGGTAAGATCAGGATACTCAAAAAAAGGTACCAAAAATATTCCCCATACAGTACAATCATACCTTAGAAGTAAATGGTATTACAGCAATCATTAACCCTTTTTCATATGCCTGCCAAAATGGAGAAGTGTGTCCAAAGAAGAAAATAATAATAGTAAAACAGAAACAAACGTTAAATGGTATGGTTATCAAGAAAACAAAAATGATGTGAAGAGGAGGAAGTCCCCAAAATCCCTCCGTGGAATGAATCAAAACTAACAAAAGCAGACGCTATGTTACCTCAATTATCAAAGACTTTGGATCTATTTCACGAGCTCGCAATACTTGATTCCTGCCAATTGTTAGTTTCCCAAGCCAGCTTCCCAAATTCTTCAGCAGTGAACGTTCTTCTGAGCTTGATTTTATAAGCTCTGATCCTAACAGAACCTGGAGAGAAGAGGAAAAAACAAAAGTTCACTACCATGCCAGGCACTGATTGCACCACACATCCAAGAAGAAAAAAAGCACCTTGCAGTTCTCGTAAGTAGCCTGAACAATCTCTTTACTCAAAGCTTTTGAATTAACTCGGTCCAGAAACTTCAAATACAAGTCATGGAAATTTGGCTCAATACTAGCCCTGTAAAGCAATATGGTGTCGGATGTTAATCATATAGCTCATTTAAAAACCAACATTTTCTCAAGGGGGATTTTTCTAGAACGTCCCAACAGTTCCATCCCCCTAATAAAACTACAGAACATGCCTTTTAGTTTTCAGCTCGTTGATATCATCCAATAAATTCCTTTACACATTGAAGATAGTTCGGTGCAAAAAATACATACAAGAATTCAAAGTAACTTCGAACCTCTTCATGACCATATACTGAGCAAACCAGGGAAAAAATTGTTCCTTCAAAATCTCAGAAAATTCTTTTGCTTTGGCTTCAAGATTAGCAAGTGAAATATTATTAATCATAAATGAAATCTTATCCTGTACATCCGATGCAGGAGCCTGCACACATAATGAGACTTATGAGAAGGTTAGGTGTGCAGACATAAATTCAGAGTCCATAAAAAGAAATAAAACCCACTAGGGAAAAGTTAAATAAAAATACAATATAGAGGAATATATAATCTCACTTCAATGCTACAAACAGTCCTAAACTAGAAAATGTGGAAGAAAGAAACGTATAGATAAAATTACGCTCTGAATGTCCACAGCCTCGGCATATCATTTGTTGGGAATCTTCCAACCAACATTCAAGCAAGGATTATCTCCTGCCACCAGCATCTTGGAGGACTCCTTCAATGATGATTCATCAATCTCATATTTCAATAAGAAATCTTTAACCATCTCCCAGAACACAAGTTATCCTTTCTTATTCAGACTAACAAAACACAAAAACTTTTTCCATTCATGGGGGACCGAACTGAACATACAAAGAACCCCCCTTGATGAGAGATGAATTTAGAACCTCTAGAAGTGTCAGAAAAGTCTGTCTTGCTTAAAAAAAATCATTAGTAACCAACAAATGAAGAAACACTAACAAAATTGATGGTGGAAGGAGGCTAAGGCCAATGAGGCAGGAAAGGTGATACAGAAGAGAATTCCTAGGCATTCAGCTCCTCAAGAGGATTTAGAACAACTGGTCCAAAATTTTGGGTCTTAAAGTGGGTCGTTAGCATGCTGTTTACCTTGCTCTTTTGGGAGGCAACCCTTCCCGTACTCAGTTTTGGTAACGGGTGATGGAGAAGTTACAACACAAGCTTCAATATTGGAAAATTTCCTTTATTTCCAAGGGTGATAGGCATAATCTTTTACGTTGGAATGTGTAGGTATATATCTTCGGCTAAGTGCAGATTGGAATGAAATTTTCTTAAATTATACGTAAAAGTCATAGTTATTATATCAATAATGTGACAAATATGAATCTCCTACCACATTCACATTCATCAAGACTCTCTGACTTGATAAAATCGTTCAAAAGATAGCACAATGAATGGAGTACCTCTAGAGGAGTTTCTCTTTTCTCAGCCGCAGCAACAAGCGTTTCAATATTCAAAGCTGAACCAAACCCTGTCAAAGGATAAAACATAACCATTACGTTCATTCCAAACAAGCAACAAAATTTTCAATGCCTAACGTCGAAGAACTAACTGGTAGAAGCAGCCCCCCGTGAAGGACGGACAAAACCAGAGGCAGAAGTCAACACAGCTGGAGTACTGATTGTATTCTGCACCCAAAATTGTAGCAACTTACATACAGATAGAAAGGGATATTTAATTGTTAATAATTAGGATGAACAAAGATACATAGCAGAAGATTCTAATGCAAGTGAACTACAAAACTAGGAGAAAGAATAATGAGTTTACCTTTTGATTTGTAGGAGCATCACCTACGGGTTGAATTGAAGTTTGCCCCACAGAAGATAAAAATTGTTTTACATCACTGACTGATGATCCAATGACTTTAAGTCGATCATCCATGGCAGTTTCATGTTTTTGTTGTAGCTGCATTGTCGAAGAAAGTTGTTGACCAGGTTGAATGTTGCTAGAACTATTTAACTGAAATAGATAATAAATAATCTAACAGATATTTGCCACCAAAAAGTTATCTCTTTGTCTATAGCAACACAACACATTAAAGACCCAACGCTCCTTTTCCCTCTTCAAAAATATTTTTCTTCTAAGAAACAAAGCCTTTATTGAAGAAAAATGAAGTACATATAAAAAACAAGCCACAAAAAGAATCCCACAACTAACCCCCTGATACTAATTCAAATGAATAAAACAAAGTTGGGCATTACAAAAAGCTCAATGGACAGATTCCCACAAGGAAGCATCCAAACATAATTCTACACTTCCCGCGCAAGGGAGAACTCAAGAGCACCTCCTCGATCATAGAACCATAGCCTCTCTCTACCCCTTACACCACAAGACCTTACTATGAAAGCCCAATCCACATGGTCGCAAGTTTTCTCAAAATCAATCTTGAGCATCACCCTTTCCTTCTTCCTCAATGGCTTCATTCGATTTAAACTTTGCCTACCCTCAAGAAAAGAACCTCCGGCATTTGATTTAATAATGGGGAGCACTTTCTAGGGTTAGCATTGCGTTGATCTTATACAAGCTACTAATAAGACTTGTAGGCCCAAAGTCTTTAACCTTAAAAGATTCCCATTTTGGAATCAAACAAATGTAAGCCTCACACACTACAAAGTCGATAATCCCTCTCTCATGGAACTCACATAAAACTTTCCACAAGTCCTCTCTCATGGAACTTACATAAAACTTTCCACAAGTCCTTCACTTTCACCCAATTAAAAAATAGAATGCCATAGTGAAGCCATCCGGCCCAGGCAATTTGTTCCCGTCCAAACAAAAAGCAACCTTACAAATTTCTTCAATCGAAAAAGGGGCTTCCACATCCTCCTTAGCAATAGCAATGATAGGCTCCAATCCAAACCCACCACAAAAGGCCTCAAGATGAGAGGAGAATAGAGCCACAAAATAAAAAATAAACAATAAAATAAAAAAGAAAAGAAGAAGAGACGGTCTCTTCTTCAATCTCTTTATTCTCTTCACTGTCTCTATTCACTTTAATCACACACTCGATGAGAAGTTTACTCCTCCCTCGAGCACACGACTGAAATAAGGCAATGTTAGACAGTTATAGCATCCCCCCCCCCCCCCCCCCCCCCCCCCCCCCCCCCCCCCCCCCCCCCCCCCCCCCCCCCCCCCCCCCCCCCCCCCCCCCCCCNCCTCCCCTCCCCTCCCGTGCCCAGTTAACCTTAGCCTTTCAGCAAGCATCCTCACTTCGGATCAAGGACTCAAGCTCCAATCTATTATGGCTTCCATCCTCAGCTCTAAAGAAAAGCTACCTTCCACCTCCAAACCATCTAACACCTTCATCCTCTCCACCACCTACCCTTTCTTTTTTTTTCTTTTTTTTCTTTTCTTCAAATTACCAAAGCTAGTCTAAGTTCCAATATTTCAAGGACTCCTTAAAGGGCTTAAGCTATTTTATGAAGTGAAAAACCTCCCTCTTCCCCTCCACTCTAACATCAAGCATCCTTCCATACGCAAAAGGGGCTATAAAAGAAGGGTAACCTAAAAGGGCATGACCCCAGGGAGGCCTACCAAGATTTAGGAAAGTAGGCCAATGATCTGATATGATACTTACTTGAGCCAGGAACAACCTAGACTTAGGAAAGGGCTCCCACCAACCCTTCGATAAAAGGAACCTATCCAATCTGCAGAAAACCAAACTTCTCAGAAGGAAACCACCTGAACCTCCGATTCCCAATAAAGGGGGGTCAACTAGGTCACGATCATCAATAAGAATCTTGAGTGCCTCACCAAAGGGGGGTCAATTAGTCATTTTTCCCTCCAAACTTCTCAGAAGGAAACCTCACCAAAGCCCTTAAGACCCAACTAATTCCCCAATTGAGAATCTCGAGTGCCACTGACATTGAAAACCCCTTCCCCAACATATCAACAGGCTCCAACAATCTTCCCTCCAACATTAAAAGAATAGCACCGATGCTCCCACAGACTCCAAACCTGCCCACTCCACTGACTGACTCCCCCACAAACTTCTCACTAATTACCTACAGTAACTCTTCCACTCCGTTTCCAATAAAATAACAAGATCTAGATGTTCCCACAGCAGCAACTCTTTCCCTCACAAATCTCCTTTTCTCCCTCCCCCCAAACACCTAGCATTCCATGAAATAATCGTCATTTGGAAACTCAAGGCACCAAAGTTCTCCTATTCACTTCAGTAACATAACCCATAGGAGACTCTAAGAGCTCTCCTAGCAAACTTCCACAACATCTACCAAGGAGGGTTTCGCATGGGGAGGCATATTTGGAAATCAAAAATGTTGAGCAAACTTTCCTAGCACTATCTTGCAAAATTACAATGTAAACAAGGTGCTATGAAGGATTCTTCACTAGCCGTTCAGAGAGTGCAGGCACAGAGCAGCGTTCAAGCCTTTCTTTGCATCCTCTCGAGTGTTAAGGAAAGCTAAATTCCCATGCTTAGGAGATCCAATTCCTGTGGGACCCACAGGGAGGGAAGTAATTTTCCAATTCACTAGATGATTCCCAACCTTGAAATCAATTTCAACTCAAAAGAAATCTCTAGTCAAGTTCACCATGCTTCTATTGATATCCTCACGCACTTTGAGAAAGGGAAAATAGAAGAGTGGCGAACAATTGAGGACAGAATTAGTTATAATTAAACAACCCTTTTGAAGCATCGACTTGTTCCAATTAGCAATCCTATTTTTGAATTTATCCACCAACAGCCACCAAAAGGAGAGAGAACAATGCCTACCACCAAGGGGAAAACCAATACAGTTTACTGGAAGACAATTTGTTTACAACCGAACCCAATTGCCTGAAGAGCCACCTCTTGATTATCAATATTGATCTTGTCAGGGAAGTTTGAGAGATTAAGAGTAAGACCTGGGCAGGAAAGTAAAAGAAAGATCACCCTCCGCCAATTCCTCCCAGAATACTTTTCCTCGTGACAAAATATTTGTATCATCAGAGTATCGCAAAAAGAAATACCCACATTTCGCCTTACCATTGTCATTTCCCTCGAAGTTCCTCTTTCCAAACAATAGTGAACCAAACAGCTGAAGGCATCGCCCATTACAGTAAAGAAGGAAAGAGGAGAGAGGGCCACCTTTCCTTAATCCTCTTTTGGACGAGATTTTGCCACAAGGATTCCCATACATGATAATTTCCACCAACCTCTTTCCGTCAAGATTTTTCCACTAGGACTCTCATTCATGATAATTGAACAACTTATCATGGACGAAGAGCCCCAAATCCAATTTCTCTATCAATGCCTAAAGCCTATTTTAGCTAAAACATCATCTAGGAAACGACAATCAACCTTGTCATAGTCTTTTTCATAGTCAAGCTTCAGCAAAATAACCTTCCTTTTTCTTTGCTTTCATTCACGCACAGCCTCTGAGACCACCAAAATAGCGTTGAGGGTTTGCCTTCTAGGCCACCCTTTCAAATTAAAGTGTTTCCTAGAGCAAGCGTTATGGGTCGAAACTTCAAAAAAAAAAACCAGCACAATTTTTTTTTTTTATAAAATGTAATTTGAATGTGTTAGTAGAAATTGTTTACGGAAAGAAATAAAATTTTTATTATAATAAACAGGATTTTCATTAATCTATCATACAAATTTTGACAGATTTATAGCTAGCTACGTAGTTTAACTTCCAATTTGACACCCTCTCAAAACTTTGTTTTGTAACTACTAATTTTTCAGCCACACCAATTGGAATAATTATTTCTATGCTCCCTGGTTCAGGGGGCTGCCACTTCACTGAACCTTATGGTTTCAATAATGAAAAGGTTCCTAGTTTCCATTCAGAAAAACCTTTCATTTGTGGCATACGTGAACATTTCTTGTGCATATCATGATATACCACTAAATTAAAAAGTCAAAGATATAATCTGGACATGGCAACAAAAAATGTAACTAAAAGATAAGTTGCCACCTCCACATTTCCTGCAGTAGCATCAGAATCAGAATGGCCTGCAGATAGCCTCAGAAGAGCCTGTTCAATGAAAGCAACAAGTTCCACATGCGTGCTTCGTAAATGTGATATTTGCAGAATATGATTGCAGTACTGCGGCCACTCAATCAAACGATCCACAAACTGCTCTACAGCTTTGGTACCAAACACAAACATCTGCCCAAAAAAAAATGTTAACCACAAATAACATAATAAGAACAAACGGAACCTCACTCCCGAACATGCAATACAAACTTTTGAATCTGCAGGTTTACGAAGTGCATCAAGGACACCACGCAATGCAATCCCAAGAGTAAGGTGAGTTACAAGCTGATGCTTGATAACAGAGCCTGAAAAGCAATGAAAAAAAGTGAACAATTTGGGATACAAAAAGACGCATGAAATAAATCTATAAAACTAAAATATATAAAAAAAAAATTAAATGTTATAAAATAAAACACTCAAAATATCAACAATAAACTCACCAAAGAGAACTGCCGCAATTTTCAGCTGTCTTTCAGGATATTTCGGGAAGAATCTATACTCCTCAAAAAGATTTGCAATCATGCATTCGAAAATTGATTGTTCCCTGCAACCATGTAGTGAGCTGCCCATTCTAATCATGCTAATTTATTTTGGGGTAAAGATCGTGAAAGATTCATTAATACAGAAGATTGGAATGGGAAAAAGTTGCATGCACTTGATTGCTGATGGTGAAAACATGAAAATTACTTATTGCAGGACTGAAAACGAAAAAGAGTTCCAAAATATACTGTAGTTAACTCTTACAGTGTGGATTCATCCAATATCATAGTACATGAGAAATTATGGAAATTGGTCATAAACACATTTCACAGTAAAATACACTTTCTTAAAAACCAGACAATCATGCCCAACAGATAACTAAAATACAGCACCTTTTAACTGAAGATTCCTTGTACCGAGAAAGCATTTGAACCATCGCTTCAATGGTCAACTGATCGGAAAACATTTCTTGGAAGTAGGAGTTAGCTTCGGCCTCAATGTCATCTGTATATCCTCCTTCTGCTCCAGGCGCATCTGGAGCACCACCATTTTGCAGCTTTGGGTTCGACTCCAGAACAGCATCATGCAACTTCTCCATTTCCTCAAATAGTTTAGCAGAAGCAGTAGAACCCACATTAGATCTTAGAACCTGATATTAACAACTATGTTAGTCATACTTATTCCATTTTACATGAGTACAACATTACATTCAAACCCCTGCATAGAAGAAAGAATTTGGTGGTGGGAGTACTGGAGTTTGTCCATAGTACCTTCAAGAAAGTAGAAGCAGTGTCGAGGTAAATATTTGAAATCACATTGGAAGGATAAAAAGGTTTGGATGTAAAATCTTGAGATCCCCCATAATGAATCCCTTTTAAGAACTTGAGGCATTCCTGCAACATTAATCTCATAAGTTTTCACTTTATAATCAAAGCTGAAAGCCTGATGTCAGCACACAAATATTCTTCAAATGACAAACGTTTTAATATCAAGAACACAGTTCTAAAGGTCAGGCAACCAACTGAAAAATACTACCTCAAAAAATACATCTTTGTATGTGTTCAAACTGTTACTCAACCACTTCTCAAGGTCTAAACATTCCTGTCGTGAAGCAATAGCAGCTAATCTGATACTGCAGGAAGGGGGAATCATATCTAGTACTGACAAAAGTATCTGCAAAATGATATGGTGGACAAAAAGAAATTTCAGATTTGAAAATAACATAAACGGTTAGAAACGATAGTCGATACACCATGAATATGTTTCATATCATCTCTGCCACGCAAAGATAGATAAATAGAGAGAGAGGAGAGAGAGAATTTAGTATTAGCCTACCTTCAATTCTTGGCAGATTTCAACTATCCTAACCATGCAATCTGGATCACTGTTTTGAGCATCCACAAATCCCCGTAACACCAGAGTAAGGTTAACATGCCATAGCTGAAAGATTAAATCACTACCAAGAGGATTTCTTAACATCAATGGGAAGACTGAAAAAGAAACTTCGAACTGGAGAAGATTGTATGCGGTCTGCAAGAAAATATGTAAAAATTTACAACCAGATCAGGATATGCATATGTGAGATACACAGAGAGGACAAATGTAACAAATAAATTTGTTTCTAAAAATAAAAAATAAACCCCTCAGGGCAAAGGAGACAAGAAAAAATGTACGTTAGTATGTGCCATCCCAAGTAGCAATAGCTCAGGGCAGTTTTTAAGAGGAAACTCCAGCATTGATTGCACAGATCTAGCATGACCTCTCTCAGCAAGTTCACACAGTATATCCAAAAGATCAAGACATATCCATGCTTCATTTGTATGTCCAAGTTGAAGCTTATGGCCATGCAGTCCATCAATATAAGCCTACAAAAATGCCTCATCCAATGTAAAATATCAGGAATATGTATTGCCATAAGAGGGAGGAGAATGATTAGTTCCAACAATAAAAGTTAATGATTAGTTCCAACAATAAAAGTTACACCGCCATTGAAGTACGCTAGATGTAAGCAAGCAAAATAGGGAAGTCGTTGAAGTGTCCTAAACATTGGCCATACCAGCCGTCTCCCAGAGTGAGCAAATGTAAATATTTCAGGCGGTGCCGACACAGCATGTTTAAGGAAGGAAATCTGACCCTCCATATTCTTCCAAACCGAACCACAAATAGTATGAAGAGGAAATGTGTCCTGCAATCTCAACCAAAGATTGGATTAACAAGGGATGAATTAATTCATCTCAGAGCATTCCAAACAAAGCAAACGATACCTGGCATGCACGTCTGTATACAGACATGAAAAATGTGAATGCTTCCTCATTAGGAATGTAAAAACCCTCGTGATCCAGATTTTCCATTACTCTTATCCAGTCAATGCTAGGTGCCTGAATCAAGAAAGCATGGTAAGAAAAATAAAGGAAGATAGAAATTTGTGTGCATAGGACATGCAGATAAAGAAAAAAGGCTCACAAGTTGCTTCACTGTGTCTATGAGAACATCCACATCCCATGAGTTCAAGGATGGAAGATCAGACAAGGCGCTGCAACCCAAAGCTAGACTAAAAGTTGTATATAAATTTCGACTGTCCTCAAGACCAGTGTGATTGCGAGCTATCATGCCAAGTATTTTAGAGATAGTAATCTCTGTCAGCGGCAAGAAGAGGGACACTATCTCTTTGCATTGTGTAGCATTGACTGTGCATCCATAACCCAGTTCCTTCATAATATCTCCCATGCTCATTTCCTTCTCCATTTCGGCTAAGATGGAATCAAAATCATTATCACGGGACTCATGTGACAGATTTACATTCCTGCAATGGACAGAAAAAGTTAAGTAAATAATAATATTACAAAACGCGCAGGTCCCACCAAAATTCACCAGAAATCGAAAAGCCAAGGTCTCATACATAAAATCTTCATATTTAAGAGATTCTTCGGCACCTTAAAATTTTCTCCTCTCGCAATTCATCTGAAAGCAGCGGTGACAAAACAAACTCTGTAGCATCTTTTAACTGCACCAAAGATAGCATCTGCATGAAGGAATCTAAATGCTTTGAGAGCCCTTCAGACCGTTGGAGGAACATGATAATATCCTGAATTTGCTGAGTGGAATCCATAGATACAGCATTAGCACAAAGTTCCTCAATCTGAGTAATGCAGAAGTTATTACCTGAAAAAAATAAAATAAATAAAAAAGCACAACCTATGAAGTCCCCGCAAGAAAAACAAACATAATACTTTCTAACTAGCTACACGAGTCTATTTCCGTTGATGAGGTAAACTCAAATTGTTAAAGCAAAATCAAGCTGGGCCCTATGTTAATATTTATCAAAACATAGCTACAAGCTCCATATTAATAAATAAATAAATAAATAAATAAAGGAAAGATGGCAGGAATAAAGATTAGGGAGTTCCCTGTATAGATCTTGCTCTGTCATGAAATAGAAGTAGTTGATAGCAAATTAACAACCAGAAATCGTCAATAATTAATGGTAACTTCTAGAACTTACCACACGTCCTTGTATCGAGATTTTCAGAATCTGAAACAGCGAGACCAACTCCAATTCTTTCACACATTGACAAGTTTAACAGATTCGAGATGTTCTCGAGAATAACTTGGTTGATATCTCTAGTTTTAAGGGACTCGCAAAATATTGTACTAAAATTGGGTCTGTCCAAGAGATGCTTGAAAACAGAAGAAACTACTAGTCGCAACAGCGGGTTGTCCAAATCTGTCCCATGACTAGTGAAATGATCCAAACAAGTTCTGAGCAGTATGAAGCTTCCTTCAACTCCACAGTCAATAAACTGAAGCACATTTAAGACATTAATTCAGTCAAATGCTTAAAATATATCTCAATGTAAAAGATCAGCGCAATGGTTAAGTGTAATGCTTAATCGCAGAGGCGATTACTTCACGTGCTGCTATTTGGAAAGGGTATCCAATAGAACCCTGCTTCCTAATTCTTCTATTTCGGGGTTGTAAACATAACTTTCATGAAGAAAAAAGAAAGACAGAACGACACAAATAAACAGAGGCACATATATAGAAGCTTTTCAAGTAAACACCTTAAACTGTTTTACAAGAATGCCGGGAGATCAAAATGAGAAACGTAGTGGAAAAGGAGAATTGATTAAAAAGGAAATGCGTGAAACTAGTGGGAAATATAAATCTAAATCTAGGACACCAATCGCATCACACGAAATGAAATAATTTTATGAGCAGAGCAGAGCTCAAATGATAGTTGGCAAGTATGACCGGAAAAGGCAAGGAAGGGGAGGCGACGTAAAAGGCCAGATGATACCTCGCAGAGCTCGTTGAGAATGGATTCAGCATTAGATTCAGTCAAGCTGTGGAGGAGGAAGCGAATCTGAGACGACGTCGTAGTCGAAAACATCAGCATGGCTACCCAAATCGGGAAGCTAGGGTTTTCCACCACAGAAGCTGAGGCTCGGCAGGCTGAGTAAGTGCAAGGAAGAAGAAGAATGAAAGGAAGGTTGAAGAAGCGGTTCGCAGAGAGATTGCGGGAACGGGAACAGGGAGGTTTGGAGAGAGAAAAAAGGCGAGATGATGGTGAGCACGAGAGACCAAATTTATGGGGCACAATCCTATTTATATTCTCTCCTAATTGGAACTCAACTGGAGGTGGAACTCAACTTTGAGACACTATGGTCTGGTCCGGTCTAATGGGCCTCGTCCAAACCAAACATGTACAAACGTGGCTCATTCAAAAAAGAATAATAAAAAAAAGATCTGTACTGAGAACCTTAGTTTTGTTTTTTATTTTTATTTATTTTAGTTTATTAAGTTATTGAATTTAAAAAATAATAATAATTTTAATCTCTTTAAAAATAAAAATAAAACTTTTACTCATAAAAATAAAAAATTCTAATATTTTTAAATAAATTTAACCCGAAGTTACTATGGATGTGGTGAAAAATTGAAGTCAAATAAAAAATGAGGCAGCTAGTATTTTGTTTTATTTATGAGAAGTCATTCAGAATTTTGAATAAATTTTTGTTGTAATAAATGTAATAAAAAAAAAAAAACAAGTGTGTAAATTAACCGACATGAATTCAATCCAACACATCAGTTAGTTGACAGTAGATGAGGACAAGTTCGGTGCTTATTAAATACAAATGAAGGAGAGAATCTGAAAAGTAGAGAAATAAGTCATTCCGCGTGTACGTCGTTACATAATATATTTATATATACACCTGAAATGAGGAAAACAATAATAAATATAAAGGAAGTGAAGCAGCTGAGGCTGTCAAAGAAAATGAGAGGTTCACACGCCCACTCCATTCCCATATATATATACATACAATTCCCCTGTAACCCCCAGGCCATGGATTTGAATAGCTCCCTCTGTTGCCTGTGTGGCGACGTCGGTTTTCCAGCCAACCTCTTCCGCTGCGCCAATTGCTCCAACCGCTTCCAGCACTCGTAAGGACACTCAAGCTCTTCTTTTCTTTCTCCCCCTTTTCGTACCAACTTCAATTTTGGTAGTTCAGTTATTGCAGTAACTTCTACTGCGGGGAATCGGCCGACCCAATAACTCGACTCTGCGATTGGTGCCGAACCGAACACACAACGCGCCGCCCTGGCCCTGCAGCTGCGAACAATGGCGCCACATCCCAAAAGCCTCACAAAATCACTGATCAAAGTACTGAAACAAAAAGCTCTGCCACTGGAGTGCCCCCGCCTCGCCCTGCTCCACGCCGCTACAAGCTTCTCAAGGATGTCATGTGTTGAATCCATTAACTTGGTCTTAAAATAAACTAAAGATTGTAAACCTTAAATAGTAATTTCAAATTTGAAATCATGTTTAATGCACTAAATTGTATCTATAGCTGTATGCAATTTCAAGTGAGCATATGCATGTAACTGCAACTCTGTTGGTTTACGGTTATAACATCTCTCCGACTTGAAACCAGGTGTTGGTCGGAATCAGACGATGGGCCCATTTCGAAAACGTCTTACGAAATCCCTACGTCAGCACCCACGCCGTTTTTCGAAAACGTCCGTGCAACGCGTCGATAGGGGTGTTTTAGGGAAAATGCAACATTTTAGTGGGCCGCTGTATTCGACCCATATTACATACTAATTTGGGCTGTCGCACCTTGAGTCCGTTTGAGAGCCTTGAAAATGATGAATACCTGGAAAATCCTTCAAAATAATAATTTGACGACAAATGATTAAAAATACATATTGGATACACAAAAGTGAATGTCACTCCATAACACCAGGCCATTTGAATAAGGCCGAGCAATCAAGTGAAATAAAAGCTTCCCGACAAGAATGGGGTCAGACTTTGTTTAAACAGCGATCATTCATTTCCTCATTGTCTATTATAATCAAAATAGTTGCTTATATTCTCAAACGCTCTATCCCGTTAGATATCCCCTATAATGCTAAGAGTCGGTATTCTTCCCCACCTTTATGAAAACTGGTATGATTGGAGAGGAAATAAATGGGGAGGAGAGAGAAGCAAATAATTGAGAAGAGAGAGAGAATAGAGTAAATAGATTGGCAGAGAATCAGGGCCCATCTCCTTCCTTTCTTTTTTACGACTTCACCCATCACAGACCAAGGCCCCATCTTGACTCAGCTTGATGGAACCTCTTTTCCCTTCTTCCGGTTTCCCTTCTTTCCTAACTCCTCCTGTTTTATAACAAAATAATTATAAAATAAAAAACACGAGTGGGTCCCACCAGATGCTTATTTATTCATATTTATTCATTGTTGATGGATTAGAACAGGGTTTGGGAATTCCAAATGTTTCATTAAAAGAAACAATCCAATAATCTCATCATGCTCCAATCTGTGTTTTCGAGTACATTGGCAGTTTTTTCCTTTCTTTTTTTATCCCAAACCCAACCATGATAGTAATAATAAATAAATAATAAGTACACGTGTCAAGCACCCACTTAACTGCCTCCCCATTTTACATTTTTTCTTTTTTTATTTTTGTTATGCAAATCGGATTGGAGAGATGTTTGGACATGTACTCCCAAGATACATCTGCCTTCGCTGCTTTCCCCGCCGTACACGTGGCAGAATCCTATCAGACTTCCTGTCTCGTCCTTGGACCCCATCCTCCATCCATTTTTAAAACCGTTCTTCTTTAAAAATAACATTTATTATTTATTATTAATCGGGGAGAGGGGGCTTCAAAGAGAATGGTGAAGAGTGGTCGCAATCAGCCACTGTGGGTCAATCTTTGCTGTTTTTGGGAAGATCTTGAGGTGGACCCCACATATAACACGTGTATGGCCTACCCCTTCCCCTTCCTTTCTCTCTCCACTCGCACTCTTCAGTCTCTCACCTCGCATTTAATCAACTTATTTCCATTCTACTATTTACAACCCTTCTCCTCTCTTAATTTAACTCAGAGAAGAATTTCTCCGTTTGAGCGAAGAAAAGTTAGCTAACAACAAAGGATGGTCCAATTTAACTATGGTCACGTGCATACCCACAACATCCCACGCAGTGTTACTCCTTGAAGGATTATTTAGAAGAATATCCAAAAATATAATTTAACTTTGGGCGCAGAGACAACCACGGTGTCTGGAGGTCTCTGTGCGTGATTGTAGAGAGGTACGCCATTTCTTACCACTTTCCTCCTCTCTCCTCCTCTCCTCTCTCCCCTACTACTCAGAGACTGCAATTCTGCAGCCTTTCTTCCACTCACTTTAACCCCCATTGGGGTTTTACAATTATATCAGAGGAGACTCTTCACTGCCTCACTCTTTCTCTCTCTCTGACTCTGTTTTCCCCGACATCAACCTCTTCCTTCCCTCTTTTGGTATAAATTCCCCCAACCCCGTCTCCCTCTCTTCCTTCTCTCACCAACCCACCAATCCTTGCCTCCTCTCCCCTCTTTTCCTTCTCTACCCCTTCCACTTCTGCACCCACTCCTAAAATGGAGATGGAGATCTGCGCCAACTTGATGGGACACTCCAATCCCACCAGAGACCAAACTCCCAACGCCACTAATCTTTCTTGCCCCAATAACATCTGGGACTTCAATTCCTCCCGCTTCGACTTGGATTGGGCCACTGCCAACTCTCTCTGCCCCGACACCACCCGATCCCAACCCATGTCCGCCCACGCCCTCTGGCTCCACCCACATGACGCGGACGCCCGCCACCACCAGTTTCTCTACGCTGCCGATCACCAGCGCGCCCATTTCCACCCAGACCCCCACCTCATGTGTTTGAAGCTCGGCAAGAGGCACTACTTCGAGGACGCCACTGCGCCGTCCGTCGTGGGAGGCTTCGCCACTGTGGGGAAGAGAGGGAAGGGTTTATACGGTGGAGATGGAGGGCCTTATGGCCCAGTTCCGACGACCGTACCCCGGTGCCAAGTGGAGGGATGCCATGTGGCGCTGGTGAACGCGAAGGACTACCACCGTAGGCATAGAGTGTGCGAGATGCACTCGAAGGCTCCAAAAGTTGTGGTTGTAGGCTTAGAGCAGAGGTTCTGTCAGCAGTGTAGCAGGTGGAGCACTTCAAAAGACACTAACTTTGAGATTAAATTATGTGTAGAAGATAATAGGAAAATGAAAAGAAAAATAAAAAACTAGAATTGGGTTGTTGTGTAGGTTCCATGTGATTTCAGAGTTTGACGACTCAAAGAGGAGCTGTAGGAGGAGACTGGCAGGGCACAACGAGAGAAGAAGAAAGAGTTCTCATGAATCTGTGGCGGCAAGGAACTGCACCCAAGGTACCAAATTCCCCTATCAATCTGTTGGGTACTCAACAAAGCCATTCTTATCCCAATTATTATATTTTTGGAATAAAGGAGAGAAGAAGAAACACCATTTTTAGTTTCCTTCTGATTCTCAACCCCCAAATATGGTTTAAGAGTGACAAAAAAGTTTTACAAAGTCGGTAATCCCATCATTTATAGAATTTGTGTTTATAATCTTAATTTTAAAAACAAAATAAAGTGAGAACATTTTCCAAAAATTAAAAACCAAAAATCAAAGAATAATCAAATTATAACTTATTTTTAAATTTTGGAGTATAATTCCGATTAAACGAGTATCTTGGGAATCGAATTGATTTTGCCCTAACATTTGGGGGGAATTGCAGAAAACAAGTCTATGACAGGTAACATTGCATACATACCATCGCCGACGGGACGTGCTCTCTCTCTTCTGTCATCGAAGAAAGAAACATGGGCGACCACATCGGAGCTGTCGCTGAGGTCGAGTGCAGCACTCCGAGAATTGATAGCGGAGAATCGCGCCGCCATTCTCGCTCGTCAGCTGATTCTGGACCGAGATTGGCACTTGAACCACGCGGCGACGACGGATGATTTCGGAGGAGGCGGCGTTGGATTCCATCAGCAGCAGGGGTTGTATTGCGAGCAGCAGCAACAACAGAGCTGGGAGGGGATGAATGAAAATGGCGGTGCGCACGTGACGCTGGACCTGATGCAGGCGCCTAGCACCGCGTTTGGGATGCTGTCCGTGAGAGGGAAATCGAAGGAAGAGGAGGAGGAATGTTGCGAGTTATGGAACTCCTTTCACGATCACGATTCGCACGTTGTTTAAAAGTATATTATAATTGTAGATGTATGTGTAGTCCTCGTAAGTGGAACCATGAACATTTGGAAACTGTACAATTCTTTGTTTTCCCGCCCATTTTCTTCCCTTTATTTTAATTTTATCGTAGAGCTCAGCAACTGTAGAGTACCCTTCATTTTTAAAATGGCTATTAGTGGTGTTTTACTTACTCAACTATGTTTCAATAGATTGAAGCTTTCATTTTTACTATTAAATTTTACATTTCTATTGGATCATTAGATGTGTTTACCTTAAGACTATATAAGATTAGATGCACATTTTTGTAAATTTGCCTCTTATACTACATACTAACTTTCATTAAAAAGAACCACAAACCAAATCCAGAGAGGCAGTAATCCTATTTTTATACTTCCCGCTCATTCCAACACTAACTTTCCAGCTCATGAACTATGCATATCCTAAATTTTAGCATGGAAGCAACACAATTCTTATATTCAAGGGGAATTTAATTAAGCATGGATCTTGTAATGTTAAAACTTTTGAGCTTATAACCCTTGTAAATCAGCAAACGCCGTGTTTCAATTGGATAAAAGGAGGCCAAAATCGTAATGCAGGTTACTACACATGTAAGAATCCAGTAATATGAGACAATCACACAAGTCCAGAATCCCATCAGTTCAGACTAAATTCTTACATGTTACTACTGCAAGCACCTAAACAGACTTGGATATAAAGTTCAAAACTGTCACAGAAGCAAAGACTTGGAGATATGATCTATTCTAAATCAACCCAACACGCACAATTGTATGAGTAGTAAATACAGTAAAAAGTGAAAAAGAATGTACTTGCGTTTTCCACACATGAATGAGAATCAGTCCTCCATCCAAGTCACGGCAAAGGTAGAATTTTACAACCATCAGCAACAAGGGTCTTGGATGAACTCAACGCCCACCTCATTCATATTGGAGTAGGAATGGCAAAATCATTTTCGTTTGTCTGTCAATGTCACCAATGACTTGAGCACCCCCGGACTGATCTTGTCAGCAAGGGCGCCTTTTTCTGAAATCAGAAGGGACTGGTCTTTTACATAACTCTGTAATTTCTTTGCCTCAAAGTCAAGTTTCGACTCATCTGCCATGTGAAAGGGATACAGACCAGAAACAATAATTCAACTGTCAAAATAAAGTGAAAGCTCGAAAATGAACGTTCCCAGAAGAAAATTATAGGCCGACTATTGTATTCTTTAGGGGGGGGGGGGGGGGGGG
>NW_019272021.1:6723553-6744388 GCF_002738345.1 Cucurbita maxima | reverse complement strand
GGGCGGGTACTTCAACTTTCTTAATGGTCCAACCATATGGCACTTAAAAATGGGGAGGAGCTTTGTTAGTTCAAAATGTGATGCATAACGCTTCTCATAACTGTTCATAAAAACAAATCATCAAATTGAAAAATGAAAATACTTTTTCATCCAAGGATTGACCCTGATGAAAAAGACATTCACTTCAATATTTATATATTTGGGGGGGGGGGGAATCCATCTTGATTTCCAACCCAAGGGAATTCCATGCAGAAACCAAAAACCACAAACGGAATGTACCACCCTGTTGCCCTGTCCCCATCTAACTTAAGAGAAGCCTTTTGGCCACTACAGATTACAAGGACAGGCAACTTCCATGAGATTATTCAGTTCTTTAAAAGGGAGACAAATGAACACGGAAATGCATATGTTTCAATGAAGTCTAATATATTATCTCTTAAAGAGTCGTGCACTAATAAATGACATAAAATTAATAGCGTGAAAAAAAAATCCCATCAATAACCTGTCTCCAAGATTGTATGAGCAGCATGAAATGGTACCCTGGCGAACACATCAGTTCCTGGGAACATCATCCATGTGCGCTCATTAGAATCGTGATTCCCGCAGGTAGTGCAAATCTCCTTCACTAATAGCCTCGATTCAGAACCCCCCACCTCCTTCATTATTGACTCAAAAGGCGATGGAACACTAGACTTTGTTGTCCTTGCTCGCCTCCTCAAAGCAGTCAATGCTTCTCTATTCCCATTTCTCACTCTATCGTTTTCAACCAACTGAAATTTTAACGCCAAACAACAGTGGTCACTTTACCTTTTTTAACTCTCAAAGTTAGAGAGCAGTTTCATTTCAATGATACACAGATTTTGACACTGCAATTTCAATTTAAGTGGCAAAGAGCGTATATTGCGAGGAGGAAATACAAGTAACCTTGTAAGCCAAGTTGCCAAACTTCAAATATTTTTAAGCTTACTTCGTTGCGGGCTACAAGGAGACGCTCTGCTTCAGCTTCTAGCTCAATTAAGCTCTGTTGAAATTGTCTCATCGTCTCATTCATTTTTTCCGACCTAAAATTCACTCTGAGACATCGTCAATAACGTCCAAACATGTAATATACAGAGAGAATCTTTCAGACTCCCAAAACAAATATGAAGAAATGAAAGTTGTCACTGAGAGGGAGAGAGCGTGTCATGTTCACACAGACAAACAAGAATTATCGACTTCTAGTGATCAAAAGAGGGCTTCCAATTACCGACACACTTCTTCATCGTTCTCCAGCAGAATTTCTATATTTAGAAAATGTATCCATAGCTATATTGAGAAAATCGTTTTTCCTCTAAATTTATAATCTATATCCACACTATCTATAAAAGTGGCTATGAGGGATGATTTTTTAGGTCCCTTTAATTCCTCTACTTAATAGACTATCTACAAATCAAGTACATGAAGTACAAGCCATATAGACGGCTCCTATTTCCAATAAATTCGAAGTATCATTGGAGATGGTATTCGTAACATTTTTATGTTTCAAAAAATAATCGTTGTTTTCTTCTAACTATATCCCACAAACATAAATATGATTAAGGTTGAATCAAAATCACTCCTATAAGCTAGGGATCAAAAGAGAATTGAGCAATCCGTAGATTACTTAAAATGAGAATAGATAAGTAAAGGAAATGCTGGAAAATTGACGGTCGCGTGAACGAGGAGTTTTCGGTATATACCGAAGAGATATCAAAACGCAGTTCGAGAAGTGTCAATTCTATCGTGCAGTTGCATTAAAACAAACGAAAAAAATCAAAACAACGCCTCCATTCTTAATTTAGACAAGTCCTAATTTGAGTTATTCAAGTGGGAGAGAAGACATGGATAGAGATTGAAAATTCAGCAGTGAGAAAAAGGAAATTAGGGCAAACCCGGCAGCACTGAACCGGAAAGATGCGGCGGCGAAACTGAGCTGCTGAAAGAGAGGAGGAGAGGGCGAGAGAAGAAAATATTGAGGACGTGAGAGCGAGCGGAAGCTGAAAGGGTCTTTATGCTTCCCTTTTCTGTTAAATAATTAACTTGTTTGTATTTTTTAAAAAAATTATATTTGATATTATCATAAATTTGATTTATTTAATTATGTACTCGTAAGTTTAAATTATGTACTTAAAGGTCAACCAAAAGGTAGGGGTATGATGTCGGCAATGAGATTAAGAAAGTAAATTCAATCAAAGTGAATACAATTGAGGAAGCAAAGTACTCTGTAGTGGAGTAGATTAGGTAGGGTGAGCGTTTGCAGTCCTGGGATCCTCCTATAACAACAACACACCCAAACTTCAGATCGCATCAAATAATGAACACTGCCCATAATTTTCTGTACGATTTCCAGAACTTATTGAAGAAAGGAAGCCAAATGAATATATAACTAAACGACTTCTTGAAGAAGCTAAACCACGCCTCAAATAGCATAAACAAACACCACATCAACCAAGGCATGAATAAGCCAGAGCCTTCTCCTCAATCAGCTCTTTTGCTGTTGCATCCATCTTCGCTCTTGAAAATTCATTAATCTTCAGCCCTGCAGTTGTAATAGAAACCCTTTAATCATAATACACAGTTCCATCTAACTTTTATCCTTCATGTTCCATGTTAAATGAACGAATAAATATCCAGTCATTAATTTCCTCGACCCTTGCCCAGAAAGAAAGAAGCTTACCCTGGACGATTGACCATTCTCCCTTCTCACATGTGACTGGAAAGGAGTAGATAAGACCACGTTCTATACCGTAGGAACCATCGGAGTACACTCCCATGGAAACCCAAGTTCCCTAAACGAAGGATGCAACGAAGCAGATAAATGTCAGCCAAAAGGTTAATTTAAAAAAAAAAAAAAAAAAACATCCATGATCAAATGCTATTTTAAGGACGAACCTTGGGGGTCCCCAGAACCCAGTTGTTTATATGATCACAAGCAGCACTGGCAGCAGACAGTGCACTAGAAAGTTTTCGAGCCTTTATAATGGCAGCACCACGCTGCTGTACGGTGCTAATAAACTCGGTATTCAACCTTCAAAATTAATCAGCCATTGAAAGTTAAGAGCAGAAAACATCTCACTTTTTTTAAGCTTTTCTCCCTGCTTTGGACGAACTACTTAAGTAAATCTTCTTTCAAAGGAAAGAAGAGCAAGCATCTTCTATAAGATATGTAGATGTGGTCAAAGTTGTAATGTTACCATTGATCATCTGCAACCAATTCTCGAACTGGTTTCTCTCCACTGCTAGTGGTGACTTTTGCATGATTGACATCTGGGTACTGTGTAGAAGAGTGATTGCCCCAGATAATGACATTCGACACATCACTAACTTGCACCTTTAGCCTCTCAGAGATTTGGCCTAATGCTCGGTTATGATCCAATCGTGTAAGACATGTGATGTTCTTCTCGGGGATAGAAGGTGCAAACTCCTTCAAGATGAGAGCATTTGTGTTGGCTGGGTTGGCCACCACTAATACCTGTATAATTAACGCAATTCCTTCAATAAAATGGAGTGAAATGAAATCTACTATAGCTCTAAAGCAATGTTATAGTATTGCCAATAAGAGCTCGTTTGTTAGCAAAGTTGTCGAGCAATGGGGGAGGGAGCATTGTTAAAAGAGGAAGAGGCGTAGATGAGGTAGGCAAACGCTAGGAACTAAATTGTAGCTTGGGGGTGGAGGGGTGATGAAGGTGGAAAAATATCCAAATATGATGATATACCGGATTTGTATATTTTCAGAAAATACATATAACTTGTATTTTGGAGGCTCCTCACCTTGCAATCTGGAGCAGCATGCTTCTCCAAGGCTGAAGCCTGTGCTTTGTAAATGGAGACATTTTTCGACATCACATCCTTCCTTTCCATGCCCTCCTTTCGAGGAAAACCACCAACCATAACTGCAATATTGACCTCCTTACAAGCTTCAACAGCGTCCGTTGTAGCAACAACACCTGCTTGGGCATAGTACACAAAGTTAAAAACCCACAAAAGATTATTGCCCAAAGATAGACAAGATTTTACTAAAAACATACCCTTTAGAAGAGGAAAGGCTGCATCTATTAATTCCATTTTTACACCGTTCAAAGCCTCAGCTGCAGGCTCAATATCAAGCATGTGCAAAATTACTGGCTGATCAGGGCCTAGCATGACCCCTCTTGCAATCATTGGAACAATTGCATAACCAATTTGCCCTGTTCGACGAAGGGAAAATAGAATTACTGGCTTTCCTCAAATACGCGAACTGCTTGCTAAACTTCTGAGAATAAGATACTAAATTTCCTTTCATAGTTCAAATTCTTGAGATACTTGGGGTATGCATTCAAGTGAAAATGGAAATGAAGAAATAAGACAACTAGAGAAAAAACCGGCATGATCAACATCAATCTGTGCAGCGTAAGGATTTCAAAATGAATGCAGCAATCAGCGAATTCGAATATTTGAAAATATGTATGCAAATTCAAAAATACTCATAAAAATGATAGTTATAAGAATCAAACTTCAAACTGCAACTATAACGAACAGTCCCTAAGAAATATCAACCATAATAGCTGTACACAACAGAAGATAACGCAAAGCCGAAGAAGAGCTAAACATGCCTGCGGCCCCAGTGATTAGAACTCTCACTGGTTCCTTCTCCATGTTCACAAAACTCAACATATGCCTTATGAGCTTCCAGAAAAACGCGATGGTAAACGAAACAAGAACAAATTTCTGAAACAGTTCGAATTGTTCCATTTTTCTATCAATCGAAAGGATCCAAAAACAATTCTGCTAACAATCAACACAAATCTCAACTATCCCTCCAGAATTTGAAGGAGAGCATCACTCGCAGAGAAGCAAGGAATCGGCGGTCACAACCCACCCACGCCATACTAAAACTAGTCAACAATGCAAGGCAGAATCATGATGGTGTCCAGATTCCCAATACAAGAATTCGAATCTTCCGTTCTTTTAACAAACCAACGAAATCGACAGCGAAAAAACAGACATTATTCTATTCAGCGATGCGAAGCAGAGAGATGCATCAAGACTTTGCTACATTATCACGCAACCCAGGCATATCCAAGTATTGCATTAAATTGAAAGAAATGAAAAACTGAAAGAATGTAATAATACCAGCAGCACCGGTGACGAGGACTCTAAGAGGGTTATTCGCCATTGTTATGAAGATAAATGAGTGAGATCGGCGAGGGAGGTGGATACAAGGAAGTGGAATATAAATGGGTACATATATAATAACAGAATTGTAGAGAATCGTGGAGAAGGACGAGGGCAATGGAAATGGAAATGGAAAGAAGAATTGCGGCAATCGAGGACATGGATAACTGTCAACAGATCATATGTAGCCATGCAAGATGCGATTATGGGCATTTTATCAAGCACAAAAATGACGTTTTTGCTACATTTTTCTATACTCCTTTTAAAAATAATGTTCCATTATAATTTCTATTTATTTATAAATTTGTTTCGAAACAATCAATTTCATGAAAATATATGTTTTATTCATGACACGAAAAGTAAAATAGGGTTAGGATTGAAAAAAAAGATCATAAATAAAATAGCAAGAAGGTGGAGACAAGAAGGATGAAAGGAAGAAAATGGCAACACACATAATACACATAATACATACATATATATATATATATTAGTGCTGAGTGTAGAAGGATAAAGATTATTTATGGATGTGAAATCCCACTTCGGTTGAAGATACGAGAATTGAAACTGTGAGATTGACGACAATACGTAATGGGTCAAAATGAATAATATCTATTAGTGATGGGGTAAGACAGTTATGAAAATGGCTGGATGAATCGGTGGAGGTGGGAGTCCATCAAACAATTGAAAGTTTCTCTTGAGGCTGAGTTTGCGGTTCTTGGGAGTGTGTGTGTGGGTGGGGGGCTAGATGTCATGCATATTGGGTGTGGATGGTAAGTTGGGATTTGGTTTTATGGTTCATCTCACCAACTTCTCTCCAAGAAAAAGTGGGCAATGCCCCATTTAAGTTCTCCCAACTCTCTGATTTGATTCATTCAGGTCTTTACACACACCCTATACTCTTCTTGTTTAAGCTCCCAAGTATGTCAAAAACGAGTTGTGAGGGGTCAGCTATGCTCCATCATGAACGGGCAAGGCGCGCTCCAACGCCTGGGAAGGCAGCCATCCTTGCAATAGGCAAGGCATTTCCTAGCCAACTTGTTCCTCAAGAATGCTTGGTGGAGGGCTACATTCGTGATACAAAATGCGTCGATGCAACTGTGAAGGAAAAATTGGAGCGTTTATGTAAACATGTTGCATTGAATATATTGATAAAAGCATTCTCTTTAACCGCTTTTCAAATATCATTTTCGTAAGCATGCAGCTAAGCTCTCTTTATTCTCATCCCAGGCAAAACGACCACTGTGAAGACGAGATACACTGTCATGTGCAAAGAGATCTTGGATAAGTATCCCGAGCTCGTAACAGAGGGCTCACCCACCATTCGACAGAGGTTGGAAATTGCTAACCCTGCAGTTGTTGAGATGGCCACTGAAGCTAGCAAAGCCTGCATTAAGGAATGGGGGAGGCCTGTTGAAGATATCACCCACATTGTCTATGTTTCTTCTAGTGAAATCCGCTTGCCCGGTGGGGATCTTTACATTGCCAGTCGGCTTGGTTTGAAGAACGATGTTGGTCGGGTGATGCTGTATTTTCTAGGCTGTTATGGTGGTGTCACTGGCCTCAGGGTTGCCAAAGACCTAGCAGAAAACAACCCAGGAAGTCGCATTTTGTTGACGACGTCTGAGACTACAATACTCGGATTTCGTCCCCCAAACAATGCACGCCCATATGACCTCGTTGGGGCGGCACTTTTTGGAGATGGAGCTGCAGCTGTGATCATTGGAGCAGACCCTGTGGCGGGGCAAGAGTCTCCTTTCATGGAGCTGAACTATGCCATCCAGCAATTCTTGCCAGACACCCACTATGTGATCGACGGCAGGCTTTCTGAGGAGGGTATAAATTTCAAACTTGGCAGAGACCTTCCCCAGAGAATAGACGACAACATAGAGGGCTTCTGCAGAAAGCTGATGGGAAAGGGAAAACTGGTGGATTTTAACGAGTTGTTCTGGGCAGTCCATCCTGGTGGCCCAGCAATTCTGAATAAACTAGAGAGAACTCTGAGGTTGAAAAGCGAGAAGCTGGAATGCAGCAGAAAGGCATTGATGGAGTATGGGAATGTTAGCAGCAACACCATCTTCTATGTGATTGAGAAGATGAGGGAGAAGCTGAAGAGGGAGGACGGGGAAGAATGGGGACTGGCGTTGGCATTTGGACCGGGCATTACCTTCGAAGGCATTCTCATTCGTAGCCTCTGATGGCTGTGTAGCCCCCCGCCGCGCCGGATGCTTTGTGATCTGGAGAAACCCACGGAAAACAAAATGCGCTTCTTTTTAACTTTACTGCAACTGAAAACGCGTTTAGCTTTGGATTAAAAAACGTTCATTCTGAATTTGAAAACTATGTTGGATCGTGAATGATGAAGCTAAGTGCAAATTTTAATTCACTTTATATATATTAATTTGAAAATTTAGGGAAAAACAGTACAAAGTCGCCAACAAATGAGGACAGATGTCGAAAGGACCATTAACCAATCAATTTCAAATGTAATATATTACTTTTTCCTACAATTTTCACTTCATAATTTCTCCTTCTCCAGACTCCAAATCTTTTAGAGCAGCGGAGGCCCCTCCAATACACGACTTACCTCCCGCGTAAATCATTTGCCTCGCGGCAGTCTCGAATCTCGATCCAACCCCCATTCGTGATTTTCCATTGCGTCACTGGATTTCAATTCGTTTGTTCGCAAAGCTTATTTGGATTTCTACATCCGTCTTACTTCTTCAGCCCAAATCAACCACGAAGGCGCACTTTTCAAGGATGAGGGAATGCGGGAATACGAAACGAGGGGAATCAGACAATCCATCTGCGGTAAGTTATGCGTTACGTGAATCGTCCTGGTTTTCTTGCTTCCTCCTATTTACGCCATCTTTATGGTTTTAATCCCCCCGAGAAGTTTAAGATTTTGTGAACTCATAAATACTGTCAGCTGCACCAGATCGTTTAGTTTATAGGAGCTTACTGTATTTATTTTTGCCGTTTTGAAATTATCAATTGATATGGCAGTTTAGTGTTGATAGATTTAGGATTGTTTATAATCTTCGCATTTCTAAATTCATTTAGAAGTTTTCGAGCGTTTGAAACTTCGAAGTTAAGAAGCAAACGATGTTATGAAATGTTTCACTTACTGGAACTACATTGCTAGTGTATCTATTTGCGAGTAGGCTCCTACAGAAACTTTGTGACAATACATAAACAATGCGTTAAGTTCCATATAAATTGCAGCAATCATCATGGGAAACTGCAATTCGAAGCTTCCTGTACATTATGTCATTCATTAAGCTAGAACCATTTTGGAAACTTATAAAACAAGAGGCTCTTATTTTTATTTCTGCCTGTCTTGAAAGGTTTATAACCAGAGACTCTTGCAGGGAGAAGATAATCGAAATCAGAAATCTGGAAGAAGAAGATTATTTCGTCGTTCTTGATGGAAGTTGGTTTCCCGTAAAAAATTATACAACTTAAAAGCAGGGGCCAAACATGAAGATAACTATGAAGAAATGTGGAATTTATATCGATGGATGAGTTAGTTACTTGGAAATCTACCTTAGACCATTGGCATCATTATTCCTTCTCGAAATCAACGTCACAAGAAATTAATCATTGAAAAATTAACTTATCTTCTCATTTATGAAACATCATAAGTGGTTTAAATAACATATAATGCCTCTTCAAGAGGTCTTAAGAGAAATTCAGTCATTGTTGGCATCTTTTTTACTCCTTTGTGAAATATTTTACTTCTACTGATGGTGTATTTGTTTTTTCCTTCGTAAAATTGTGTGCCACAAGTACGAATGTAAAGCAGGAAATGCTTGTTTTGTGCGTATGACTGTTTGTATTTAAACATGATAAAAAGCTTATCCTTCTCTTTGGCTGATGGTAGGATACGGTCTTTCTTTGTGTTACCTGATACTAAGTTTTTGGTGGCTGATGTGTTATCTGCTATTGGAACTTACTACCTGCATGGTTCACTGTTTTTTTTCATATATATAGCCTCTGAACAATTTCTCTTTCTCAGGAAGAGAATGATAGTCTGATTGAGGGCCTTATTCCTCAGCTATTTACTTCTGTATCGGTTCTCAACGAGGCTGCTTCTTATGTGGCACAAACAACTTCATACTTTACTGGCTGTTTTTCTGATTCTTCTGGTATTTATCTTTCCGTTTCTTTTGTGTTTCTCTTATTGTTTTCATCTCTTCAACAACCTTCATCTTATGTCGTTCTTGAATTTACCTACTTCTGCACGTGTCTTCTATGACAAATTACTCCATTAGTTTGAAACTTTTACAACCTTTTCAAATTTTGTTCATTTGGTTGTTGGTTGTTCTGTTGCCTCTTAGAACCTTCTACAACCTGGTTGTACATGTGTCTTTTTTTTGTTTTTTAAAAATTATTTTATTATTAAAAATAATTCTCCATGCCTGGTTCATTCTTTTCTTTGTTTTTGTTTACTTCCATGGATATTTTTCTAGTTTCTTTTACTCGTTACTTTTCTATCATTGTTTATTATAATGTTTTCAATTTAACCAAGCCTGGGTCTAGAAGTGCGAATGATATTATGTCTTACTTTTTTATTAACCACTGGTTTACATTTCCATCCATTCTCGCTACTTGGATTTATTTGTCTTTATTAGTATTTTTCTTGTGTGTTACTAATTTGGTGACAGTTTTATGGTGATTTGGTCTCAGTTGACCCTGGGCTTAGAGACCCTAGGAGTTCTGCATTACATGAAGAGGAATTAGTGACGTTTTCTTCCAGAGAGTCTGCAGTAACGACAGCCAGAACTAATGGAAATCAAATCTCTAGTGCTACACAATCAATAATTTCTGAATCAGCTGTAGCTGCAATTGCGGCTCCCCCTGTATATAATGAAGTTTCAAGGTCCAGAATTGAAGAACCATCTGGCCATAGTGGTGGTCTCCAGTTGTCAAATAACACTGGTCGGAGTGGCATGTCAATTTTTCAAGGGTATTGTTTCGATTTAAGCGGAAATAAATGTACCAATTGAGGATTTTAGGGGTGGACTAGTTTTTGTCTAGTTTGATACGTATAACTTAATTCCTTTGTTTTGTTTGTTTCATTTGTAATGCTCAATCTTATTCAGCCTTATTGATCGAGCTTTGAGGACAGTACGCGGATCTGCAGATGATATAGGGTGGCTTCAAAGTGCATCTGGAATGCCTTCGGTTGAAGATGGAACTGATAGGTTTATGGAAATTTTGGAAGATATCAGGTACTATGAGTGATAGCTGCTGCTGCTGCTGCTTTTGTACTAGTTATCTGGCATAAATTTACATTGAGGCCTCACTTTTCTTTCTGTCAGGCATGGTATTCACAAAGTACCAAATTCAGTGGTTTACTTGCTGGTTCCAGGTAAATTTTGTTAGTTAATATTTGACAATGCATGTGAATTGGGCATCTGTCGATCATTTGGCCAAACTAAGTTGCAATCTTATGTTAATGAAAATATACAGGCAATAAAGCTGTTATGAACTTCGATTCTTTTTAAGTGATCAAATACAGTATCTGTCGACTTGTAGTCATGTTATCATATGAGGAACTATATCTCATACCTCCCTTTGGTCATCAAGGCAAGGTGACCAAATCCTAGATTCAGAAACACGAAACACGAAACTTGAACTGTTCATGACGTTGAATTAAAAGTGGGAAGATTGAATCTTTAAAAGTTTGAGGTTCTGGAACAAAGTTTAATTATAGAAGTGTCAAAATTGAATTTTGATTGGACTTGCCAGATCTAGTTTTAAATCCCAGGTTTCTTTGTTGTAATTCAATTTTAATATGCAGTAAGGGAACACTTTTTTAAACATTTATTTTGCTTTTGATGCTTTAGTGGTTTGCTTGGAAACATACTTACCTGGTTCTGCGGCTTTAATTCATGTAACTGGTAGGGCTTTTCAGCAACCATGGACCACTGTATTTTGTTGATACAAAAACGAAATTCTCAAAGATGGGTCTGACCTGTCATATTGCCAAGATTCATAGTGAGGTATTTTGATTTGCTTCAAAGTTCTAACCTTTCTGTATTTTCTCTTCCGATCATGCTAAACAATGAAAAATCTATAATCAGGCTTCAGTAGAGAGGAATGCAAGAGAGATCAAAGACTATGTTGAAGAAATATATTGGGGTTCTGGAAAACGTGTATTAATTCTTGGGCACAGCAAAGGGGGAGTAGATGCAGCAGCTGCCTTATCGTTGTATTGGTCTGATTTGAGAGAAAAAGTTGCCGGCTTGGCATTAGCTCAAAGTCCATATGGCGGTAGTCCAATAGCCTCTGATATCTTGCGGGAAGGACAGCTTGGTGACTATGTGAACGTACGGAAGCTTATGGAGATTTTGATTTGTAAAGTGATGAAGGTATGCATAGGTAAATTGTTTTTCAAGATTCTTTCCTATATTTATTGTGAGTTGAAGTTACAACTTACCTTACAAGTTGATGTTTTTAAAAAAACTTCCTCCCTGTCAGGTCATGCATATGCTAGCTATTTGTTTGTCTGTGTGTCATGGGCTTTATATGCTATCAAATTGGTCTCTCGTTTTTTTTTTCAGTAGCTTCTCGTTTCTGTTTGCTAGCATGACTAGTAATATAAAGAAATTTCAGACAGCAATAGAGGGCAGGGACCTCTTTTATCTATGTTTTTAACGATGATTTGTATAGCTTAGATTCCAAAAACGGCACTTGATCCGCTTGAAATTTGAACCAGAAGAAAAGTCCGATGATTTGTTTGCTTTCTATGCAGGGCGACATGCAAGCTCTCGAAGATTTAACGTATGATAGGAGGAAGAAATTTCTAATGCAGCACCAGTTGCCAGAAGAACTCCCTGTGGTATCATTCCACACAGAAGCCAGCATTTCACCTGCTGTTTTGGCCACCTTGTCCCGTGTTGCTCATGCAGAACTACCAGCCCCACTCTCTACTGCTGAAGCTGCAAAACTCCCTGTAGTGGTACCGCTGGGAGCTGCAATGGCAGCCTGCGCACAGCTGCTGCAGATGCGCTACCGCGAGAAGAGTGATGGACTTGTAACTTGCCGTGATGCTGAAGTCCCAGGATCCACCGTGGTGCGTCCAAAACGCAAGCTAGATCATGCCTGGATGGTTTATTCGTCTCTCTATGACGACGCTTCCGAAGCAGATGCATCTCAGGTGTGTGAGGCACTTTTGACATTACTTGTTGAAGTTGGACAAAAGAAAAAACACGAGTCGACAAATAAGGATGAGTAATAGCATTGACGTCGGCTCTGTTTGCTTCAATTTTTCATCCTCCTAGTATTATGTGTAGGTGAGAATGGAATTTTTTCTGTATATAATTTGGCTTGAGATATCACTACCTTTGATGGGTCGCGATAGTTAATAGTATTATTAAAGCCGCGATGACTCCGCAGACAGATAGCAAATTAGATAGAAAAAATAGGCGATGCTTGAAGAGCAATAAAAACCATCGTGTATTGGGTCATGTAGACCCACATTGGTGAAGCAGGTTGATCGTTTATGCCTAAATCAGTATTTTTATAGTTTGACTTCGTTTGTATTTTGTGTGCGATCTATTGTCACTGAATTATATAAATCTGCTACGAGTTTAAAATATATTTATATCAATACAGATAAAAAGACAAAAATACAAAATTAGTGATTAAAAAATATAATTCGATAATAAAGTTGAAATTACATGGAATCTTGATTGAAAAACTCTGTGAAGGGCAAGATAATTAATACAAATACTGGACAGCACAATTTTGAGTAAAATATTGAGGAGTATAAAACAATGCCGACGACAGATTCCAATTCGTGGTTTTCTGTTGCAGATAGAATTTCCACTTTCCAGAAATACCCCCAATCCTTCAAAGAATTTCGACGCCATTGGAATTTTGGCCCTGCCAGACCAGTAGACGCACACGACTCCGCATTTTCCCCTTACATGGACCGAGCACACGCCCACCACAAACTGGGAGCGAGGCCGCATCAGAACCAGCTGAAGTCCGTCAAATCTTGCCGTTCTCCGAGCTGAGGGATTTGGAGTTTCATTCTTATTTACAGGTTTTCGCCTAGTTAGGGTTTGAGCGGCTTAATCAATCATTTTTTTTTTTTTTTTATTGGTTTTTGTTGCTTAAAGACGCCATATTAGCCGAGTTTTGGCTGCCAGGTCCTCCTGTGTAAATACTTTTCTAGCTCTAGGATTTTCTGGAGGAATATACTGTCTCGAGGGGGATTTGGATTGGAGTAGTGAACAGTAATTACTCTTCTAGAAGCGTGGTCCTCTGAATTAGGGTTTCAGGCGCTTTATCAATCTTTAGAGAGGTTATGTGAGTGGACTTGGTGGCAAGCTCTTGTGGCCTGTGTTAGGGGGAATGGGGAGCACCGTCGAATCAGATAGAAAGCGGCGTCACTTCAGCACCATATCCCCAGCCGCTGCTACTGCCAAGAAAGCGCCCTTCTTGCCCATTTCTGAGGACAAAAAGGTATGGTCGTTCAGTTAATTAGTTTCTAACTGATTCGAACTTATTATGCTTCGATATTAGGTTTTGTAAGTCTACCCTGGCCAGCGGTTTCACTTTAGATTATTACGGTTATTGAACATCTTTGCATGTTTAGCTTTTTCTCTCTCTCTCTAAACTCATATTGACTAGAGAGATTGAATTTTCATTTTTTATATTTTGCCATCTTCCTTTTACGAATCCCAGGCTCAGGACTTTATATCTGCCGAGTCTAGTGTAATCAATTTAAATTTCTGTCTGGTCTTGTTAGAATTTGGAGGAAAGTCATCTTCTGAGAAGAAGACCATGAACGACTTCTACCATGTACGAGAATTTCTAATTCTTTATTCATGACTTGTGCATATCTTTAGTGGTGTACGGAGTACAAGAATCCAAATTGCTTAATACTCTCTCTAAGGTAGCTTGAGATTTGGAAAAGAGACCTAGCGTTCATATTGAATAATTGAAGAGTTCAAAATATTGCATGTTTTCTCCCAATTGAATCATATGTTGCAATGTATTAAGTAATCTAGAAGAATGTTAGTTCTTTCAATTGACATAATTCGGTAATTAGCATTCTTTATAAATCTTTATATCTGCCTAGTCTAGTGTGTAATCAATTTAAATTTCTGCCGGGTCTTATTAGAATTTGGAGGAAAGGCATCTTCTGAGAAGAAGATCATGAACGACTGCTACTATGTACGAGAATTTCTAATTCTTGACTCATGACTTGTGCATATCTTTAGTGGTGTACGGAGTACAAGAAAATCCAAATTGCTTTTTAATACTCTCTCTAAGGTAGCTTGAGATTTGAAAAAGAGACCTAGCGTTCATATTGAATAATTAAAGAGTTCAAAATATTGCATGTTTTTTCCCAATTGAATCATATGTTGCAATGTATTAAGTAATTTAGAAGAATGTTAGTTCTTTCAATTGACATAATTCAGTAATTAGCGTTCTTTATAAATCTTTGTTATAAACATTGTATTGTACAAATATCTAATTTTCCCTGTCATGAATTCGTCATGTGGATCTCTCTTCATAGCTTCTAAAATTTCATAAAACTGGATACTTAGAAGACTACCAGTATGCCGCAATGTCTGTATACCCATGAATGTAAAAATATCCCCACATTTCTGTATGCCCTTGACATGCGTGTGAGATATTTAGTTTTGGACAATAAGGTATTAGCATGCTTTTATTGGGCATCCGTGTGCAATTTAGGAAAAAACAAGGAAGAGGTTTGTTTGAATTTTATTGAAGTTTTATTTCTCCAACTTTGTTGGTTTTAGATTTTCAACATTGGATATAGTTTTTGAATATTTAACGGAGTCTTGAGTTCTAATGCATTCTATTTTTCTTATACTGGGGAAGTTTTGTTTTTGTTTAGTTTATAAATTTTTTGTTTCTGTTTTTGAAATATCTAACAGTGTCCTTAGCTTGTTGTAAGTCTATTTTGTTTTGTGTTTGGAAGTTTTGAACTGTGAAAGTTGTTTTGCAGTAATTTTGTGCTTTCTATATTTTCATTATTTTAACTGGGTTTCATCAGTGGTGGTTTTAGGTGCATTCTTTGCTTTCCAAGTGTTCACGGTCATTAGTGCTGTTATCTGGATTTTCATCTCATACCAAAAGTCTTATTTCTCCTGCAAAACGTTGTTATGTTCTAATAATCTGTGCCTTTATTCTCTCGATGGTTTCATTTGTTGTTAAGAGGAGTCTATACTTGTCAACTTTCATCATCAGATGGAAAAGGATAATAAATATATAGTTAGATTTTTATTAGTTCTTCCAACTTAATTTGCCTTCGGTAGAAAAGAAAAAAAGCAATAGCAAAATGGCATGCTATTGAATTATGAATCAAGGAAGGAACCCTTCAACATAATGTCTGCATTGAGTGAATGGATAACACCAAAGGCTATGCTGGTCTTTTTCATGATCTGTGTGCATGTTACTATTTTTTTTTTTTTTTTTTTTTCTTATAAGAGACAATTTCATTGATGAGTGAAATTTACAAGAGGGATGTATAATCCATGATGTTTACAAAAGACCTTCCCAATTTGCAATGAGGGAGGTATAACTATAGGAAGTAAAAATATTAGACAATTTACACCAAAATATAGCTCGGTAAACAACATTGTCGAAAAGTTTTGTGTAGGTCTGTGTCGTTTCTGCAAACATTCTCTGATTTGAGAAATTCAAAACTAGGTCCGAACATTTTCCCTCTTTCCTTTGCAGCTTGATGTTGCTGTTCTTCAATACCAAAATCAGAAGCTCATACAGAAATTAGAGGTTCAGAAGGTAGAGTACAAATCTCTTCAGAATAAATATGCTCACTTGAAGGAGAAACAAGAGCCATATGACATGACAGTGGCTGTAGTTAAAAACTGTTGGGAGGAGGTACTTGTTATATCTATCACTGATCATCTTCTAGACATGCCATGTGATCTTTTGAATTTCTTGAAATGTAGTTTATTCATTTTGCAACAGCTTGTTAATGGATTGGAAAAGTCTTCTGTCTGCATGAGAAGGTGGAGGAGCAAGCAGGATGGTGAACAATCAATAGCTGCTGTAGGTGAGGATTTTCATCCTTTATTTGGACAGATTATTCTCATCCTTATATGATTTGTTCATCTGGACATATATATACTTTTTTCCCGGTATCTTGTATAGGTTTCCAATGTTCTATTTTATATTTTTTTTAATACCATTTTACCAGTTAGTGATTCTGGAACTTTAAATTAGTAGTGTTATGGATCATTGATGAAATTATTTTGGTTGTCATGAGGTTGCCTAGATTTTTAACAAAATGCCTTTCAAGCGATTAGTGAACTGGCCAATGTTTTACTTGAAAGAGGAAAATGGTTTTTATTTATTTTTTATTTATTTTTATAATTTTTATAGGGAACACGTGGGTATATTAAAAGACTCAGAATACAACCTACGGGCAGGGGATGAGAGGGTCCCCTCCTGACAAAACTAATGAGTAACAGCCTGCCAGTCGTGAAGAATGAGGAAGAGGCTGTAAAGGCCTAAAAAAAGGGATAGAAAGAAACTAGAAATACAAGGCTTTTTGTAAGGTTAATTGGAGCTTTTTTTTAATAACTCTCTTTGTAGTAGTACATTTATATGTATAGTGTCCAGTATCCTGATATTTTACATCATCTGTGAAATATTGTTTCCTATACACGCACATACACACACATACACACACACACAAAAGGAAAGAGGCTCTCTATAGGGAAGTGCACGAGCTGGGGTGAGGTTCTAAGCTTTTATTAGTTTCATGCTTGTTGGTGTATGCTTTTCAATTCTCTTGTTATTATAGTCCCGTTGTATCTAGTCAACTGGTCTTGAAATTATTATAAGACGTTTGAGTAACAAAGATGGTCAGCATGTTCTGTTGGTTTCTTGTCTCTTTTAACAGATACGAATCTCTGCTCAATTTTGTATCTTGGTCTATGGTTTTGCTAGTTATTATTTATGAATGCTTAATATTTCTTAATGGCTTTCCAGATGGATCCTCGTCTAGCTTTGAAGATGCTGTTCTTAGTCGGCTGGCAGAAACAGGTGCTACTCAAAGTTCCTCATCATATAGTTCCATTAAGCACATGGAAGAAGAAACAGAATCACCTTGTGAGAAGACCAAAACCATCGAGCAAAATATAGAAGCGTCAATTGAGAATCTCTGGTATCTGAAGGATGGTTTACATGCCACATTGTTGAGTGAGCTCCCAATAGATGGTATGAATAGAAGGACTCTGTGAA
Source organism: Cucurbita maxima (assembly GCF_002738345.1). Taxonomy (NCBI): domain Eukaryota; kingdom Viridiplantae; phylum Streptophyta; class Magnoliopsida; order Cucurbitales; family Cucurbitaceae; genus Cucurbita; species Cucurbita maxima. Next base: position 6,726,961 of record NW_019272021.1, on the reverse strand, counting down.
TGCTCATGTGATAATCTGTATCTGCTGTCATTCTCTGTTCCATTTAGTTTCTTGCTTAGTTCTCTATACATACTGGTTGTTTTGTTAGATTCATTCAGGAATAGGACATCTGGTGACTTGGTTAAAGAAGTAAGAAATATGAGGTTGAGAGTCAAGGATTTTTTGTTTAAGCAGAAGGTGTTGGCTAAAGAATTGCAGAATCACCGGGACTTGGATGCAAAAACTAAAGCTGAGCTAAAAGTTTTAAAAGGTAGCTTCTGGACATTTCATATGATTTATCATTTGCTGTTGTAAATGTACGCCACATGATAGATACATGTGATTGAATTTGTACCTTTTATATTAAAAAAACATTATTCTGTTTTTTTTGCTTTTTTTTGTTGGTACCTTGGTGCCCCTAGCAGTTTAAGCCATTTGGTTTGATCACTTCTTACGCATCATCATAACCATTTGGGTATTATTGAACATGTAAGGGGAAATGGAACATGTTTTTTTCAGCATATCTCTATGTTGTAAATAAATTATCTATTCATAAGACAACTTTGTTGAAAATTATGGAATAGAAATACCAGAGGTAAGAGTAGCGTGCTCTGAAACCAAGCAAACTGAGATTAGAAAACAGCTTTCCAGTTGGAATTACTGAAAGAAACCTTCCTAATTGGTGTTAATATGAAGTGAAGTATGATATAAAAAAGTAAAAGATGGCTGTGAAAAGAATCAACTTCCATTTGTCCTCAAAACTCCTTGAAAGGTTCTTTTATTTCTTTTCTTCAATAATCCAAAGCAATATTTATCTTCTACACCTTTATCCTCAATTGATCTTCAAGCGTGAGTCTTATAATCAATTGCTAAAATAGGATTTACCTCATGATACCTTAGTTGTAGAAGTGTTGAAGATACGATAGTCATCTAGGAAGTACTGACACTTCAATTTGGGTTATGTATTCGTGTTTGTTGCTTGTTGGACATATGTTGGTCACTTGTTAGCACAATAGACATATATTAAATGCTAGTTGTATAGAGTGAATCAAGTCAAACACTTATAGGTGCAATAAATAGACACAAAGATTGATATAGAAAAAGTAAAAAATTTTAAGAGAAAAATACATGAAACTCATTTTGTTAAGCATATAGATGCATAAGATCAAGTATATTTTTTGACCAATGCATAAAAATTATGTAAATTTTAAAAAAATATATACTTCAATAATTGTGTCCTAGATTTTTAGAAAATAATGTGCCATCGTGTTTGTGACGTCTTAGTGACTCATTCTGCATCTCTTGGAGTCTTTTGTTTCATTCTTTTCGTAATAATCTCTTATTGATACAATTACTGTTTCTTATTAAAAAAATCCCTCATTTCCAATTTGGGGTTTTTTGTAGAACTTCATGACTTTGCCACGGGTTTTCTTCTTTCTTATAGTTTCATTCGAGGAATGAAGTATTTTGTTTCCTATCACAAAACAGGGGAGAAAAGGGAATGGCATGCACATTATACAGGGGTTGGGATCTGAAGGGGAAGATTTTTTTATTTGTTATCTGCTGGATATTCTGTGTGTTTTAATTTTTTTTTCTTTGTTATGAAGTGGAATTGGAGAGTGCGGTGGCTGAACTGGAAGATAGCAATTCCAAGCTAACTAAGCTTAGAGCAGAACATGATGCGGCAAAAAAGGCTGGATTTCCTGTTTTGAATCTAGCAGGTAAACATTCCAGCAGTAGTAAGGTGAGAGATAAACAAAAAGATCTTCGAGATATGGAGTCTTCTCTCAAAGAGTTGAAGGTAATTGCCCCCCTCCCCCAGTTTTCATGTTTTGATTTCATATTTAGACTATAGGTTTTCCCCTTCCTTTTCTTTGTTTGAGAAATAATAAGACATTAGTTAAATGCTGCACTACAGGACCAAGCAGTTGATCGCCTGGCGGAATTAAACAGTCTACATGAAGGACGACTAAAAATGCTGCGACAGTTATCTGATTTCCGGGTTGGAACTTACTTGAACACGGTTTTTTTGGTCACCTGTTTCCTAATTGTAGTTATAAATGTTCTAATGATATAACCTGAAACTCTTGTCACAAGGATATACCATTTTTGTTCTAATTTACATTTTTATTGACTATTTTGACAGAATACTATGAAGAGCGTGAAGTGCCTTTCAGCTTCACAGTCATATCTTTTATTGAGAGATCAGATAGAAAAATTAAAATCAGAAGTATACGAGCAGCAGGCTTTATTTGAGAAACTACAGGTTGTAAACTGGTCGGTAGTTGCATTAATTCCTGAATCTGTCATTTATTATGTGATTTTTCTTTTTGATGCTAACACATTTTCTGCCAACGTCAGGTTGAGAAGGATAACATTATATGGAGGGAGAAGGAATTGAATGTGAAAAGTAACATACTTGATGTTTTAAGAAGATCATCTACTGTCTCTGATACTAAGATTAATGATCTGGAAATGCTGATTCAGAAACGTAAGGATGAAAAAATGTCAACTGAGAACAAGCTGGTTGAAGTGTTGAAAGAGCCAGGTTGGATGGTGTTTATTGCTTTTCTCAGATCATAGAATATATCATGCCCACCCACATTGATTTAGTGTTTTTTTCCATTCGAATGGGTTGTTTTTCTTCAGGAAGGAAAAAAATTGTCTCAGAATTTAGAGAACTGGTTTCTTCGTTTCCAGAAGCAATGGGGTCTATGCAAAGTCAGTTACATAAATACAAAGAAGCTGCTTCAGATGTTCATTCTGTGCGAGCCGACATGCAATCTCTTTCTAGTATTATTGATAGAATGGTAGGCAGAGTTTGATTATGCTTGACTTGAAAAGGAGTTGAATGCTTGACATCATTTCTTTTGGACTGATACAGGAGAAAGAGTGCGAAGATTTGTCATCCCGATCCAAGGATCAAATTGCAGAGACACAGAAGTTGCAAGCTACGGTATAATTAACTTCTCTGATGAGATTTTTCTTCCCATGTATTTGCAATTTAAAGATAGAAATCTTATTAACAGGTAGTGATTGTGGGCTTGAGAGGGTTTATATAGTAGCACTTGAACTTATATTGTGGGTGTCTGTGTCTGTATGACATTTGAGCAACACTTTTCTTTTTGTCAATGTGGGTGACTCTATAACTAGTTCTGCAATGAGGTGCAAGCTTTGAAACTTCATAATTATGATAAGATCTTGTTGATTTGATTTCATAAAATGCGTGTGCTAAAATATGTGGAATAGTCATTAGCCAAATCAAGTAGTTATCATCTTTTAGGTTTCAAGTTATCCTTCAACCGTCTTTTCCTTGGTAATTAATTTTTTTTTTAATAGTCTGTTTCTTATTACAGAATAGCATGTGGTATAATTTTTATTTAATGAGATCTTTTTTTTTTTTTTTTTTTTTTTTTTTTTTTTTTTTTT
>NW_019272021.1:6693879-6723196 GCF_002738345.1 Cucurbita maxima | reverse complement strand
TTTTTTTTTTTTTTTTTTTTTTTTTTTTTTTTTTTTTTTTTTTTTTTTTTTTTTTTTTTTTTTTTTTTTTTTTTTTTTTTGTAGATTAAATATATTCTCTTGTATGTTTCTTATATATATATACATATTATTCAATATATGCGAAGAGTAATGATCAGATTCATGGACGTTCCTCTGAGTGAACCCAAATAGAGGCACTAAAATGTGCAAGCTTCAAACCTCCTCCCACTGCTCGTAATTTACAAAAGATTTGGTCTTTTTAACTTCTGTTTCTAAACGTCGATGCAGGTTCAAGATTTAACAGAAGTTAATCAGGACTTGAAACTCATAATTGATATGTATAGACGTGAATCAACTGAATCAAGGTAGGGTGGTCTAAATTCACTCTATTTGTTTTATGATATTTTACAATGTCATGAATTATTGTTACAATAAATGACTCCCTGGTTGTCGAAAATGGCTTGTCAATTGATCATCTATCTTGTATTCTAGGGTGAAGATTACTACCAAAACCAGTCCTTATTTTGGCTATAAACTTCATTGATCAAAGATCTGTTAATAGTATAGACAAAATATTGTTTAATTTTCTTTTTATTTCAATTATGCCACAATTATGCCAGAGAGCGCCAAAGAATCTGTGTGTACCAATCAATCAATCTAAAGAAATTGTGAGCACCTTGCTCCTAAGAACAGAAACAAAGAATTGACTTACAAGATATGAGGGGTGGAACTTAAACTTTTTATTTCGCTTCTCTCATTTGTCTATGCTAAGGAATTTTGAAATGTGCCCATATTTTATTCTAGTTAGATTTTCTCCGTGCTGAATTAACCCTGTGTATTCCATGTACTTATTTATTATTTATTTAATGAAAGCAGTGTTGGCATGTACAAATATTAGGTGTATGCTTAGAAATTTACTTCTGCAGGGAAGTCTTGGAAGCTAGGGATTTGGAATATAAGGCATGGGCTAGAGTTCAATCATTAAAGTCCTCCCTGGACGAACGCAACCTGGAATCACGTGTTAAGACTGCAAATGAAGCTGAGGCTATATCTCAACAAAGGCTAGCTGCTGCAGAAGCTGAGATTGCACGCTTAAGACAGAAGCTAGAAGCATCTAAAAGGTTGGGCTTTGATCTTGACTGCCTCATTCCTCTTTTGTCCTCTGAAACCAGATTCTTGGATCCATTTTTTTGAATAATTTTGTGCACGTCGTGTTCTGTAATGGTTCTGTGAATGGCTTTCAGTTACATTCTGGGATGCTTGACAGCTGTTTAAGTTGTTTTCCCTCTAACATTATAACAATATGGGATTCAAACCATGTGTTCATCTTCTTCATTTTTCAGGGATTTAACTCAATTATCAGATGTTTTAAAATCTAAAAGCGATGAAAACGTGGCATACTTGTCTGAAATTGAGGTAACTTTCTTGTATTCTAAACTTTGATTGTTTGATCTTCTGAGGCATTGTGAGGTAATCTAATTGTTAGCCTTTGACAGACAATTGGTCAGGCATATGACGATATGCAAACTCAAAACCAGCATCTGTTGCAGCAAATAACTGAGAGAGATGACTACAACATTAAGGTGATTACATCTTTTAAGGCTATGAGATCGATGAGGATAAATTTTATTTTCCTTATATTATTTCTGCATATTAAGCGAATGGGGTAATCTTCACTGTCATTATCTACGTTTTTTTCCTCATCATATTCAATGCTCAACGGCTTACACTGTATACAGAAAAGGAATTCAATCATTTGACCTAGCCCCCGTGATGTATGAGCTATGTGAGAATGGTAGTTTGCAACACTTTTTTTTTTCTGCATTATGGAACTTTTTTTTTTTTGGTTGAAACGAGGCTTTCAATTGAGAAGAATAAAAGTACTTGAAAGGGCATTAAAAATCCTAACTTTGCAAAAAAAAAATGGCTCCAATCCAAAATTACCAATTTCAGTGGGAAATTTGATGCCCAATTATAAGCATGAAACCTAGTAATTGACCAAACCTCATCGTTCTCACAAAATCCAAAAAGTTAAGGTAATATCCTCTCAATCCAAAGGGCCCAAAGGATTCTATGAAGTACAGCTGACACGAGATCCAAACCTCACCATGAAACAGTGGATGCACAATCATGGTGAACCTTTTTCATTTCCTCCTTTTACGATTTCCTTGGCTTTTCCTTTGGGAGAATGTCTGGTCATCCTGTCTTAAATGCATTATTTTCTTAGTTTTAGGACTGCTGTCTGGTCATCCTGTCTTAAAAGCATTATTTTCTTAGTTTTAGGATTACTGTCTGGTCATCCTGTCATAATAGTGGTGTAATTGTATTCTTGGTAGTTTGTTCTGCGGATTGGTTATAAATATTTTTGGAGTTGGGAAGTTTAAAGATTAGGCATAGCTTTGGGATGTCAGTCTGTAGTGATGGTTTGTGAGGGAGAGATATCCCTATCGAACTGTTATTAACATTGGTTTCTCTTGATATTGCAATATAGCTACATCTTACTTGTAATTGGTATCGTAATATATATCAATCTCAATTTTTTTTTGAGGAGAAACAAAACGAAATACTACAAAAGATGTGGAACTTTGACAAGCTCTTCCACTGGGCCAGAACAGTATCCTAGGAACCATTGAATCGATTCTCTCTCAAGCATAACTTTCAAGGAAAAACTGTTTATATGCAGCGAAAGAGTTCTTTTTGTTGTTTCTGACTGTCCACTAAGATGGTAACGAGATGTTTTTTTTGGGGGGTGATAAAAAACAAAGAAATTCATAAAAAGGATGAAGCCAAACGAAGCAACCTAGGGGACAATGGGTTAAGGCATACCTTTTCTCAAAGGAGGGATTGCAAAAAGACTTTCCGCTCCAAAATGATAGAGCCTGTAGCGAGGTCATATTTTATTTGATGTTCATATCCTTCCCATATTTGTTTTTTCAGCTTGTTTTAGAAGGTGTGAGAGCAAGGCAATTGCAGGAGATTATGCTCATAGAGAAACAGACCTTGGAAAAGGAGGTTCAGCAAGCCAATGCATCTCTTGTACTTTATGAGATGAAAGCTGCTAGAATTGAAGACCAGGTAATATGAGCATAATGTTGAAACATTAACTATAGGGATGGATAATTGTAATTTACTTCTGAATAATCATGTTATATTTGCTTATTTATCATTGTAGTTTGATTAATATTACAGTTGAGAGGCTGCTCGGATCATATTAAGAAAATTAAAGATGTCAAGTTACATGACACAGATACCCTAGAAAACATCCAAAAAAGATTATTGGATATTAAACTAGCATCTCAACAAACAAGGGAGTCGCTTGATCAATCCCAGTCTAAAGTTGAAAAAAGTCGAACGACTCAAGCAGAGCTGCAGATAGAATTAGAAAAAGAAAGGTGTGGATATTTTCTGTTTCTTTTCTTTTATTTTGTTCTCACAGAGCATGCAAGTGATTTTTAGCTCTTGTTTAGGTTTGAGAAGAAAAGAATTGAAGAGGACCTAGAAGTTGTAGGCAGAAAAGCTTCACGGCTTGAAGCACAGATGGAAAGCTCATCAGTGGTTGAAAAGCTTCATGAGGAACTTGGGGAATATGAAAAGATAGTGAATTGCAAAATTTGTGTCGACAGTAGAAAGCAGGTAACATTTTTTTTATTCTAGCATACTGATTTTTATGCATATTTAGCTTAGAAATTGGAATTCATGTGTGCTTTCTAGAAAATATTACGACGAGGAAATCTTAATCGGCTAGTGGCTGGGAGATGAATTCCTTTAAGATATAAGCTTATTGTAGATGGTAAAATCAAATGTTTGGGGACCAAAATTGCTATGCTTGATTCAACAAGTATGTTGTATCGAGTGTTGATGCCTCAACTTTGAATGTTGTACTTCCATGTTCTTCAAGATATCTTTTTCTATCTTAGTACGACAACTTGTTCACAAATCTCTGTCCACGTCTTTTCCTTGTTCTTCATTTCATGTTAAAATTGATTTTTCTTTTGGCTCTGCAGGTTGTCATTACAAAGTGTTTCCACTTGTTCTGTAATCCCTGTGTACAAAATATCTTGAAGAGTCAGCATCGCAAATGCCCAAGATGTAGTGCAAGTTTTGGGCCCAATGATGTCAAGCAAGTTTTCTTTTGACTTGAAACTGCTCATACGTACCTTCAGTAAGACTTAACTCAGCCGCCCTTGGTGCACATTTCATGGCCATTTGGTTGAGGCAAGAGTTGACACGGGAATACAAACAGGTTTACGTGTATGACTATGCTAGAATGTAGGTCAAACAGTGCATGAGACGAGAGAACGGAATATGGAATTTGCTGATTCATAGCAATTTAAGCAAATCATTTAGATCGTTGGCTTGTTTCTAGATTTTTTTTTAATTTTTTTTTTGTTAAAAGTTTATTAAGATGCACATTTATTTTACCTTCTCTTCTGATGTGGTTGGAGCAACTGGAAGCTTTCAATTTATTATTTGCAGAATTAATCAGAATCGCTTCTCACTGCTATACAGCCATGGATGGACATAGACGAACAAGTTTTACTTTGCTCAACCAAAAAATAGCACGCCCACTCCAACAGTTGAAGCTAGAGGTGATGAGTGGTGTTCTTAATGCAAACGGGGTTTGCCCTCTCAAAACAGCTGGTGGGACAACGTCATCACTCCTGCCGGCAAAAAATTTTGTACATGACTTGGTTAGGTCCTAGAAGCTGATATTTCTATTTGATTTATCTTATACATTTATTCCCCATTTTCTCCTTGATGTATTTGTGGATCCATGTTTCAATGTTTTATCGAATCTATCATCAGCACATGAGGTGCGCAATTTGTTTGAAGACGCTCGCTAGTATAAGAGTTGCTTGTTTATTTGGCAACTTTTTAATCTTATTTATCATTATCATTATTATTATTTCCTTCATTTTGGCCCTGACCGTAGCAGTTGGTTAACCTAAAGCAGTTTTAAACAGAGAAAAATGAAGCTTTCTTCAATGGCATTTCAACCAATCTGCAAATCCCAGTTCTCAAGAACATTAGCGATTACCATTTTCTTTGATCAAAAGGTTGACTACTGCTAAATTTTCTACTTTTTGTCAGTCCATTTATGGACAGGATACTTTAATCCGATTGATGATCAGGCTGTGATGTCTTAAACATAGCATGTGAAATGTTTTGGGTGTAATGATTATAATTGCCCCCAGAAGAAGGGTCCTACTGTACGGAGGATGAAATTTGGTTAGCTAGAAAGGACTATGTCTTGTTCTGGACGTGCGGTGGTTCAATCTAGTGAGAGCTGTTCTTTGTTGTATAATTTTTATTTACTTATTTTTATTTTATGAGGTTGCTGTGACTAATTATATACTGATAAGCAAGTACTGAAAGATTCTAACTTTTATAAGCATTACTGTAGTTCAACTTACAGAAAGGGTTTGCCCCTTCAAGGACAGACCCACACAAGAGAGAAACAATAAGGAACAAAATGGGGACAGCACAGATCAGAAAGATTCAAGCGTCACATGATTTCTCCTAAAGCATTTTTGCACCTCTTTTGGACTCGCAAAACAACAAGTTTGAAGGAAACTTGCTACATGGGGTATGATTTCTTTTATCTCCTTTTCAGTTGGGTCAGTGCCCATAACTCTTTTTGGCTGTGTTACTTGACAGTATTCTTTCCTCTTTTTCGTTTCTCGTTTACCCTCCATCATATTACTTATTCATTTAAAAATGAGGATAAACATAGGGCCAATAATGCTGCGATGAATGGTGATCATGGTTTTTGGTTGTGATGCAGACTTCAATAAAGACGATATTGATGTCAACTAGCTCCTGAATTAACTTCATTTGCAAGGTATTCAATAATTGTGTTATTACAAATCTACTCTTCTTCTTGACTTTACTTTTGTCATATTCCAATTATTATTAAATCAGAAAGCATTGGTGGTGCAGTTCAGCAGTGGAATACTGTTTAATTAAATGTTTCTTCTTTGAAAAGATTATGAGGATCATTTCTGTATCGCAATACATCTGTTGGGGCCAAGGGGATCTCATATCATCCTTTAAACTTTGGCCAATAGCTAAAGAAAATGATGGCTATTTGGAATATTATAAAGAAGATATAATGATGGTGAGAAAACATGAATGAGCTCACTTACCACCGGACCTTGTGAATTGAAATGTCTCATGGTATGAACATGACGTCTCTCTGTTTGCTACTTGTTGGAAAATTGCAATTCAAACTACTCTCTCTCTGGTTCCTATAGCAGCCAGCTGCCTTGATGTGATGAACTTGTGTTTTTATTTGATCCTCTTGCAAAACTTGATGGAGAAAGCACATCCTATTGTGAGGATATATTTGGATGATCTGAAGTTTAAATTTTAACCTTCAAACCAGACCATATTTGTGATAATTGATATATTTCTTTTGAGTTAGTGGTCAAAGTTTCAAACTTATATTTAGTTGGTAGATTTAACTCTTAGATCGCTGGAGTATGAAACTTTCATATATGGTATATTTTAAACTTTTAAACTATCCATCAAAATATTCGATTTAACAGTTTTAGTACAATTATTTGTCAAATTTAGGTGTATACTATATAAATAGGGATTATTTTCAGTCTTATTCCAATGGCCATATATTGAAGAAAAAAAAAATATTTTTATTAAAATAATTCATTTCATTAAATTTAAAAATAATAATAGCAATTAATATTGAGAAATATATAGTGTAGATACCTTTCCAACGTTGAAAGATAAGGTAATAGAAACTTTTTTTCCCGCTTCAAAAAAGGGTAACCATAAATCAGAAGTGTGGAATGAGTTTAGGAACAGCAAATTTCCATTTTTTTTTTACTCTGTTATTCATTTCTTTATCATAACAAAAATAACATCACCTCTGGGAACAGAATTTTGATGGGACTGAAAGATGCAGACAAGTATTGAGAACTTAAATGAGTTCCCAGAATGAAGGCTCTTCCAGCCGAAATCCGCTATTATCGGCCGCCGCACAAAACTGCCACGACCAAGAATGATACAGAAACCTTTCTTTCAAATCACAACTTCCCACGAACAAATCAGGCAAATCGAACAATGTCTCATCGCCGGTGGAGTTTGTGGAGTCCTCTGTTCTGTCTCCGCCATCGCTACGGGGAAACAGAGTCTCCCTGCTCTCCTCCGCTGCTTCCCCTCCTCCGCCTTCATGGTTGCTTCCGGCGGAAAATGTGGCTGCCGCTGCCTGCGCCGCAGCGGCCTGAATGTCCTTGTGGGACATGGAGAGCGGGCGAGGAAGGAATTGGGCTAATTCAGGGAAATTGAGAAAAGCAGAGTGACCCTTTATGGCCAGCGCAGCGGAGTCGTGGGCTCGGGCTGCCATTTCCGGCGTTGGGTAAGTTCCAAGCCAAATTCTGGTCTTCTTCCTTGGCTCGCGAATCTCAGAGACCCATTTGCCCCAATTTCGTTTTCGAACTCCTCTGAACATGGGGTGGTTGCTCTGTTCTTGGGTTCTCCTCCGATTTCTCTTCTGGGAAACTGGTTGTCGTTCCTGTGAACATGGGGTGGTGATAGAGGAAGAGGAAGAGGAAGAGGGGCAAAAGGTGGTTGCTTTAGCATCCGAATCTTCAGTGAGATTGAAAGATGGTTCCATTCGATGATGGTGAGAGAGGGGAGGGAAGGGTAAACGTGGTTAAGTATAATTTGGCACCACCATGGGAACACGCTTTTGTGTGTGTTTTGATTTGAAACGGGATGGGTTGGATTGGTGGTGTGAAGGAAAAGAAAGAATAAGAGTACAAAAAGGAGGACTGGGATCACACAATACACCTCAATGCCTATTTTCATTACCATGTGGCTCTTTCCAAAACCCATCTTCTCATTTTATACATACATGCATACATACATATATATATATATATATATATATATATTCAAATCTTGGATGTCCATTGTTTTACAAGTTTTTTTTTTTTCTAAAAAAAAAAATAGTAAATTAAAGTGGTGTGTAGAAATACGTTATTTAAAGGTCAACGTTGACCACCTCACCAACTCAATTCATTATGGAATGATAAAGATGGTAAGTTAATCTCGATATTGGGGCATGCATGTATGCAACATGTCTTATACTATTCACTCACACCGTATTATTTACTCCCCAAGTCATGATTAAATTAAATTAAATTTATTGTTCTTATTTCTATAAGGCTCCGTTGATTCTTGGGTCTTATTTATTATTATTATTATTATTATTATTTTTGTGTAGGTCACTCAATTATTTTTGTTGGTATGTCAATGAAGATGAATATTTTGAGCATATTATTTGATTTTTGAGTAGGCTGTGATGGTAAAATAAATATTGTTTTTGGTTGACCAAGTCTTTGCATGAAGCACTAAAGCAAGCAAGTCATTGATATATGAGCTTTTTTTATGGGACAAACTTTTACCAAATTTGGTTCAGTTTCTTTGTAAAACCGCTACCAATTTTATCATTATATTATCAATTTTTTCTTATTTATGTTTTTACCTTTTTCATTTTAATATATCAAAATTAATCCAAATTTACTTGAGGTGTTCTGTAGGCATGGAGGAGAGGAAGGTAATTTCAATCCATCTTCATTACATATATATGTGTGTGTGTACAAACCTGGAGTAATCCAGAAAGCACCCGTATTTTTCAAAAATAAATAAATAAACAAATAATAATAATCCGAAAACTACCAATTCTGTTTGCCCAAGTGGATTTTAAATAGTCCTTGTTGTTCTGCGCTTTATGCATGGAAGATGCTTTCTCATTCCAATTATTTTTTAATTCCCTTTTTTTTCTGCTTACTTACATTAAAGTAATATATTTACTCGCTTCATATAACAATTTTCCTTATATTCTCTATTTTTATAAATATATTCTTTTTATCTTTATTGCATAATTACTTTTTACTCTTTTTTTTGTGTGAATATCTTAATGTTAAGTTATAGTCACGGAGAGTATTTAGGTTGTCTTCCTATCAAATTTATACTTTGATAATTTAAATATAACTTTACCAGAATCGATACATGTGTTAGACTAGGATTATATTTAAAACACAACAAAAATGATTGTACTACAAGTACACGACAACAGTAACGCCTTCTAATTATCTCCGACAATCCGACATATTATTATCAATCATTAATAATGTATACGACAAAACTAATAAATTATGGATCGAGCATGCAAAAAGTAGATCGACACACAAGCTATTTATGGAAACCCCATGACGTTATATATGAAAGGCGTTATTTAAATCATTAATTTTAGCTTGTGTAATTATAATATCGCATGTTGTTATTTGTAATCGATGTTCGACCAATTAATTATCCGTGGATGGTTCGATCTCGGCGTTGGCTTGGGAAGAGAAAAAATGAAAGGGAGGGAGTAGAAATGGAATTTAAAATGAAGAAGGGAGGGAGGGAGGGAGGGAGGGAGAATGAAAAGGAATGGAGGAATATTAGGGGGAATGGCCAAAGACAATGCATGCAGTGGAAACGGGCAATACACACTTGGAGGGCATAGAGGAGAGACAATGCATTTAAGCTAAGCTTACAACTGCTAATGATTCATATATGAGTGTGTGTTGTGTGTGTTTGGGTGTCCCTGCATCGCACTCTTATGATCTGACCGTTCCTGGTTTCCATTTCAGCAATGGCACAATTCTCCCAACGCCGTTCATTCCCCTAACTCATATCTGTTTGTGTTTTCCATTCTATATATTCTTCTCAACACCCCTCCCTTTGTGTTCAACAACACACAGTTTCACTTCCCTTCTCCAAGCACACAGTCCCTTTCTTTTTTCTTTTTTTTTTCTTTTTTTTTTTTACAGTCCACAGACACAGCGCAGCACACAGCGAAAGAGAGAGGGAGGCAGAGATGGGTGATAAGGAGGCAGTGGAGGAGGGGACTACCAACGGAGGAGGTGACCTGAACCCAAATGCAAAGGAGTGGAGCCCCATTCACGATTCCGCGCCGGAGGAAGATCGCTGCCTGTTTCTGACCTTCTCCAATGGGTACCCGCTGACTGAGCACCAGATCGTCCACTTCTTCACCCGGTACGCACGCACGCATGCCCTGTTTTTATTAAAGAATTGGATATATTATATAATTTTTGATGTAGACAATTCGGAGCGTGCATTGAGAGGGTGTATGTGCACTACCGTGAGGGAGGGAAGGAACCGCCGTTGTTTGGGAAGGTGGTGTTTGTGGCGTCTTCGATACCAGCCATCATTCTGGAAGGGAAAGATGAAGCCAAGTTTTGTATTGAGAGCAGGACGATGTGGTGTAAGAGGTACGAGGCCAGAAAGGCTCGCTACAGGCTTTGCCGAGGGCGATGATGAACCAACTCATCCAAATCACCGCCGCCGCCGCCGCCGCCACCACCACCACCACCCTTATCATCATGTTCTCATATCAGATCAAGAGTATCTTTGGTTCCAATAAATTAGAGAACTGTTTCATTAATTAATCTCCGTTTTCTTCTTCCTTTTCTTATTTCAATATCCAAACAGTGCACTAATCTTATTAAAACAAAACAAAAAATGAAATGAACTTGAGGATGCATGAGGGAGAAGGAGGGGACTCATGGTTGACTTCCTGTAAACAAATATAAGGTAACTTTTTTTGCGCATTAAAATTGGGTAACCGTATTAGAGGTTTTGAGTCCAGTAAAACCTGGAATTGGGCCACACCTTTTTCTTTTCTTTTCTTTTCTTTTCTTTTCTTTTCTTTTCTTTTCTTTTCTTTTCTTTCAAAGGGATAAAATCATCTCTAAACAAACTAACTTTGACCATTTGTCTGCATTCATCGCTTGCATAATTTATTCAATATTACCATATTTGCCCACAAATAATTATGATTAAATTCTCAATTTAATCCTTTATATATATAATATTTATTTCAATGCTCTAATAATAAAAACTTCAACTCACCTGCACAATTGTAGGAAAACGTTACTTTTTTTAAAAAAAAAAAAAAATTAATAAAATGTAATAACATTTAAATCAAACATATAATGTGTGTTAACAAGTTGCATGCTTCAAACAAACAATTAATAAAAAGTTTCTTTTAAATGTTTTAATTAAGAGGTGTAAAGTTTAGATTAGACCTCTTAATCAGCATAATAAATACAATATTAGTAGATGCAACTCTTCAGACAAGTACACTCCCTCTGGAGTGGGACCCACTTCAAAAATGTTCGAATACTTTTTATTCTCTTCAGGTTATTTGTATAAAGTAGCGTTTGACAAGTGCGAAGATTCATAATATAATTATATAACATTTACTTCGTCACATACCCAAACAGCAAAACAAAAAGAGCACCGATTTTGCCTTTACTTCGTGTTTTCCCACATCTGTGACCATTTCTGGCGGCACCCACACGATTTTGGTTTCAATTTTGGCAAGTATAGCAACGTTGTACTCCCTTTCCCCACATTGTTTGACACTTTCCCACACCCAACCGACTTTAGTTTTGGGTTTCCCGCTCCCTAACAAATTCAAATATGGGATTAAGCTTATTCGATCAACCAGCAAGCATTTGATGCTGCTGTTTGGCAGCTTTCAAAAGATAATAGGAGTAGTTCGAACCGCGATTCAAACGCGCTTTCCAGCGAAGTTTTGAACCCGTATGGTGAGTTTCAGTAGGTGACAACACACTTTGGCCCTTTTCGAACTTGTTTTTAGTGCTGTAAATTAGTTTATAATAGTTATTGGGATCTCTCTGTTTGTTGTTCCGAACTGATTCCAAGTGTTCGATTTGAGGTTTAATGTTTTGGGTAAGAATATTAATTCTCCACCCAACACTCTCTGGAAGAACTCTGAATAAGGTTCCGAACTGAGTTCTACCCTTGGAACCTTGTTTATATTGCTTTAGAATGTTAGGTTTCTGAATATTCGAATATGTTGTACTCTTGTGTTGATATGGTAATGACTGGGATGTTGGAAGTGTTGTTATGTGTTCTTGTGATTTATGAGGATGATGGTTTTGTTGCGCATATCTTGATATATGTTGAGAGAGTGTTGTTATATGACTCATGCATTTTGGTGAGATTGTATGAGAAAGTGGTCTAAAGACTGTTTACATAAAGGAAAGTTGGGTGAATATCAGGTGCTTCGGTTGAATGACCGACCCTTCTTCCCTTTCTGTTCTCATCAGCTGCTGTAACCTTTTACTTTCCCTTTGTACTGACGATTCTTCATATGTTCTCTTCTTTCAGCTTCCCATTTATAGGCTTTGTTTGTCAAGGTTTAACAATTTAATACATTGGTCCTACAGGTCCTCTGGACTTCATCGCATATGGTGGGGTCGGCTTCGAAAAAGGGGGGAGAAACTCACAAGCAGCTGACAGTGGGTCTGACCATTTTGAAGACATGGATGATTTGGAACTTTCTGTATGTTAGTATGTTTTTTTGGTATAGAGTAATTTATTTCCTTGAACTTCATAGCTTATTTCATTGAGCATTATAGCTAGGTTGGGGAAGAGGAGTACTTGAGCGCCGAAGACAACAAATCTGAGAATGAAGAAGTGGAAGAGGGTGTGATGAAGATCTTCTTAAAGGTCAAGCAGTGAAAAGAATCAAAGGGTATGTCATATTTTTCTATGCTTCCATTTCATGCTCTACTGAATAGGTTCAGTTTTATGTGCAATGGAATACAATTAGCGACGTTCCTTAGTGTTCAAGATTCACACAATATATCCTTTTATGGTTTTAGGCTTTGTGGGACAAAAGTCTTGAGCTTAGATTTTTGCTTCAAAAGGCATTCCCCAGGTCTCTCAGTAGCTAACTGTCGTTTCTTGAAATCTATTCTGTCATATTTTCAAGTGAAAATATTTGGTTCAAAACAGTGTATGTTTTGAGTGCAGGAGCCAATTAAGTCCTCATTTTGTGAATTAGACAAGGGCGTTGAGGTGGCATATTCAGATTTGATTGCATAATTCTTTATTGGAACCCCAAGAGGTATATGAGTTTTCATAAAACATGGTACCTTTCATTCATGATGCCCATGACTGTTATCTCTTCTATCAACTCTGTGGAACTCTGTTATGACAGGCTTTACTTGAAAATAGTAAGCATATCGTCCAAGCCACCGATGATAGGCTTTACTTGAAAGAATAGAAGGGTACTATTAGTGTAGTTATTAGAGAAGTGAGCACTAACTTTGATGGGATTATGCTTATAGCAGTAGGCTTTTGAGGTCAATTACGCACAGTAAATCTATTCTATTGTTGGAAGTTATGAGGATTTTACCAAGATTGACAGATTCAGAAAAGATGATTTTACCAAAATAGAAGGAAAAAAAAAGGAAATGTAAGCGAAGGAAGGTCATGGACATATAAAAGTAAGCAGTGAAGCAAAGTAATGGAGATAGAAAAAAGTGATTCCAACAGGTTCTTAATCCTTAATGCCATTTCAGTGGTACACACAAAATAATTTCAGGAGTCCTCTAATTAAGGAATCGGACTCCTCGTGACTGTTTCACCATCAATAGAAGGTGCACAGTCGTCTGTGGTATGAATTTGGATTCCTGAAAGTGACAGTGAAGGTGAGGAGAAGGTGAAGGTGAAGGTGAATGAGAAGATGTTCTCAGGTTACCCATAGAATATAATAAGATTCATTCATCTTGTGGCCTTGGACGAATCCCCAATCCACTCCTAATACTAGCCCCTTCTTCCATCATGTCTTCCACCTGTTCCAATGCACCCCAACCAAAACCAAAAACTACTAATCAAACCCTGGATTCAAAATTTATGCATAAACCATCCAATACTCAAAAACCTGTGAAAAAATTTACTAAATTCAAACATCAAGCCAGGTGAAAAAGATGCTCAAAGTAAAAAACACAACTAATATCAGCAACAAAGTATCCTAAAAAACTAATACTCGCAACAATGAGTGGACTGCTCCTATATTAGGTTCATTCCTTGTTCCATTTCAGTATTCAATTCAACGAAATTGATAGTTCAATTAAAAATTAACCAAGCTAACTTGGATTTCTCCTGAAAAAAGAGCCTAAATTCACAGCATACTGACAGATGAGATTTGGTTTGCTCAGTTAGTTCTGCAAATGGCGATACGAGTACATAACCAGATTGATAAGTGTACCGAATTAACGTCTAACCTAATTCCAGAAATAAAGGAATGCGACTGGTAAATGCAGTGTGAAAGAAGTGAACCTTGTGGATGCCAGAGGCCTTGAGGGAAGCGATGGCACACGAGGCGCCGCCGCCGACGAAAAGCGAAGCAACAGCGAAGGCCTTTAAGGGCATGAGGCTGGAATTGCCGATCAATCCTCGCCGAAAAGAGGCGATACCCCAACCAAGCTGTGTTGCGCCGGCCAAAGCCCACCACCAGTGGGCGTTGCTAACACCGTCACTTCCTCCGTTCTCCTACATCTCTTTTTGTCCGGTTTCGCTTTTCTCTCTCCTCCCCATTTTGTTGCCGTCGCCATCGCCGTCGGGAAGTCAGAAGCCGTGTGGGCGGTTGGGGTGTGGTAAATGGACCTGGGCCTGAAATGTTTGTATGGTGGGTTTGAACAATTGGTGGGGTTAATTATTTAAAAAATTAGTATTTTATCTATAATTTTGGTTCTTAAAATAGAAATAAATATGTAAAGGGCAGGTAGCCAATATTTGAGCCTGAACTTGGAGATGCGCAATTTTGGGTTGTTCCTTTTTCTTTCCTTACGCGCGACATTGGTAAACCCAAAAGAGAGTGAATAAAATTAAGATATATTTAATTTTGTGTCTAATATCTAAAATTAATAAGCCGGAAGGGGAGCGTGAAGGGTGGGCGCGTGGGTAGAATGAAAGAGTATCCAATGATTGTGGACAAGTGGGCTGTCTGAAGAAGGAGAGACAAAGCAACACACACGAGTGCAATGATGGGACCACGTGTTGTCCCCCTCCCTGCATGTGACCTCCTGCATGTTTCCCACGTGACCCCCACTTCTCTCCCACTTTCATCCTCCTCCTCACGCGCCTACCACCTCCATTTCTTTAACATCCAGATTCTAGAAGCTTTCCCCTTCAAAATGGTCCATACATTAGTGAACCAACGCATCCATTTCTTTTTATTATGTATTTTTATTAAATCGTAAATGGACAAAATTACTGAAAAATTAACCTCTTAACTCTTATATTCACTGTTTTCTGAATACATTAACTATTAAAATCTGCAGATATTAAATTGTATTTATTATAGTTTTATCGAGGATTGGAATAATAATTCACAACGGAATTGGACTCCAGAAGTCAAATCCCATGTTTCCACACTTTTATTTGTTATATGGTTTAAATGGGAAGGAGCACTTGCATGTGGTAACCCCCTCCTTCCCCCATCAGTTCTTTCAAAATGCCTCCAACTCCACGCGCACTTGTAATCCACGCTCTCTCGGCCCCATCATGTGGGCCCTTCGACGCCTGAAACTACCTTTGGATATAACCAATTTGCCTTGTGATGTGGAGCTGTCAAGAGAAGGGCCCCACTCCACGTGATCTCGAGCAGCATAATCATCATCTGATAATTTATTGCGCGTGGACGTGTACTCGGTCAACCAGCGGGAAAGCCGCTTTTTCTTTTTTCTTTTTCCTTTTAAAAAGAAAAAAAAAAAAACTCAACTGAGCTGCTTCGCGGGCTAACCATGGTAAAACTCTATTGATGTAACCATGGTTAGTTTCTTGAGAGAGAGGAGAGAGAGTGGGGGGTGTTAATAAAAAAGCCATTTTATCATGATTGAGCCAATAGCCTCTCTGACATAGGCGATGATTACATCTACACCCCTCGTGTCTCTCTCTCTTATTTTATTTTTTATGTATATGTATTTATTTATTTATTCTCTCTCTGCCTGTATCTATATATATAGTCCCATCCATGCTTTTACTCTGCTGCAGATCACCAGCAAAAGCTATGACATCTCCCTGCTGCACCGTCTCCCCATTTTTCCCACCATTTTCTTTCCTCTCTGCTTTCCCGGAATCCAAACACTAATTAATTACTTCCACTTCTTTCTCTCTCTCTCCCCTATATATTTTCCATCATTGCATTTTGGGCCATTTCGTTCTGTTCTGTGTAGTCTTTGGTTCTTGGAGGAACAAAAAATGGGCGGTAGAGATGACGAGTTGCGGCTGACTTTGAGTTTAGGGTTGGGAGTTCCGACTCGGCCTTCTTTTCAGCCGACTCACATTCACAGGCCATCGCACTCCATGCATAATCACATCCGCAATGGTTCTTGGAATGAGCTCTTTCAATTTTCTGGTAGTTTATTGATTTCCTGTGTTCTTATCTTTTCATTTGCATTTTATCTATTGCTCTACTGTGTTTCTTCTGAGTTTGTGGTGGATCCGTTATGATTTGAAGGATTGTATCTCATGCGAAGATTCTGCTCCGATTTCGCCATTGTCGTCGTCGTTTCTTAGAGAACTGATGATTTTGATAATTTATGAGTATTCGTTCGATTGAGTTTCTGAACCGTCGGTTCTGTATTTTTGGCTTATTTGTTTCGGTTAGATCGAAATGCCGATTCTAGGTCGTTTCTTAGGGGCATCGACGTGAATCGGCTGCCGACTGTCGTGGACGGCGAGGAAGAGAACGGCGTTTCATCTCCGAACAGTACCGTTTCTAGCATCAGTGGAAAGAGGAGCGAGAGAGAAGCCGAGGCGGAGGCGGAGGCCGAGGCTGAGAGAGCCTCGTGCTCACAAGGGAGCGACGATGAAGACGGCGGAGGTGGCGACGCCTCGAGAAAGAAGCTGAGGCTATCAAAGGAACAGTCGATGGTTCTTGAGGAGACCTTCAAAGAGCACAATACTCTCAATCCAGTAAGTGGTAATTTGGTCATTTCGTACGATTCCTCTCTCTACTTCATGTAAATGACTTGTGGCAATTTGGGTGACTATTGAGTTTCACGAGGGTGTTTAAGTCAATATTCGGTGGAGTTGTAAGAAAAGATGTAATTGCACTTTATTGACATTACGGGTTTATCTAGAATCTCGGTTACATTTACGTTACCTTTAAATTGATTGGTTCCTTTATTATTTTATTTTTGTAAATGTCAGAAGCAAAAGCTGGCACTTGCAAGGCAGCTGAATCTGAGACCGAGACAAGTGGAGGTGTGGTTTCAAAACAGAAGGGCAAGGTAAGTAAATTTCGAACTCGGGGTAGTATGGACATTTTAGTCTGCTGGGTTTCAGAACTTAGAAGTCAAATCATTCAGTATCCAGGGCTGCTAAAACCGCCTCCTCGTTAAAAGCGGAGGAGTCGTTGCTTTCGTAATTAATAGGTGCTCTGCCTCTGGTTTTTTAGTAGGAAGGTCAAAATTGTGAAGAGAAGGATTTATTTTGATTCAAGAGCCTTGAATTGTGTGACAGAATGTGAATAATGTAGTTTAGTGTGGGATTAATTGGTGTGGAAATTGTGGATGGGCAGGACGAAACTGAAGCAGACAGAAGTGGATTGCGAGTACTTGAAGAGGTGCTGCGAGAATCTAACAGGGGAGAACAGAAGGCTGCAGAAGGAGGTGCAGGAGTTGAGAGCGCTCAAGCTTTCTCCACAGCTCTATATGCACATGAATCCTCCTACCACCCTCACCATGTGTCCTCAGTGTGAGCGTGTGGCAGTTTCCTCATCTTCTTCCACCACCTGCCATCCAGCAGCGGCTGCTGGTGTACAGCGTCCCTCCATGCCCATCAAACCCATGGGCGGCGGTGTTGCCGATTGAACGTTGATCCCATTTTGTGTTTCCTTGTGTGTATGGATGGGAAATTTTGTTTGGGAGATGCTGGTGAGTTCATAGGTTGGTTAGGTCTGCGTAATCCGCTCCCTAAGATGAATGGAGGGGAGTGAGATAGGAATGGACGATGAGAAATCTTAGGGTGAAATTAAGATGAATGGAGAACCTTTTCTTTGCCACAAATGAAAAGGGTTTTATTTGGATGGGACATAAGTTATTGATTTGAAGATATTAACATAACATAAGATGGTGGTTCAGATGAACAAATCAACGAACTCACATATATATATACTTGTGTGGGTCAGCTCTCCTTACCCTTATATGAATTAAAAAATAATAATTTTTCTAAAATAAAATAAAACAAAAATATCTTACTAAAAGTTAATTTGAAACTTCAACAAAAGCAGAGACTGGATAGAAAGACCTGTTTCTTTTGAACATATTTATTTTTCAAAAGCCTATTTTCTGAAAAAAGAAAATAGTAATAATAATGACCGAGGTGTTAAAAAAAGAAAAAAAATTAGTGTAAGGGCATAGATGGGTGATTTAGGAGGATAGGGGGATAAATGGCATTTCGGGAAATTCGGAAAAGGGCGGCATAAGAGATGAGATAACATATGATGTTAGTTAGAAGATTGAAGATAATGCCGTCGGAATAAGAGGAAAACGGCCATGCCATAGCGTTTTCCGCCATTGTATTTGCAGAAGATATGCTTGTTCCTTGCTCAACGCCCTCTCTTACCTCCGCCCAATCTCTACCTTGTAAGGCCCATTCCACTCCCCATCTTCTTCTATTTGCCCTGGAATGTACATAGATTTATACTCGCATTCTTGGTGTTTTCTATTTTTATATATTCACAATGAACCCTGCTATTACTTGATGGAGTTTGCTAGTGATGGATAGAACTCAGATTATCAACTTTCATGCGAATTTGCTTCGTATCATCTTGTTTTCTTTGCTTAAGAGTCGCTTGTAGAAGAGGACTGCGATTTATCGCCTTTACTGATCTCTCCTCCCCGTCTCCTCATTATTTCCTCATCTGCAAGTTCATTTTTTCGTAGTTCAGCTGTTCTAACCTATTCATTTACCAGAATACATATATATATTTGTCTAATTAAAATTTTAAGCTAGCCCAACAGATTGAACTCTTAAGTAGGTGATTTAATAAGAGTTCTTGTGTTTGAACTTCTAATTGTAATTTACTATCTAATTAATGTTGACTTTCACTTGTTGGATAAATTTTCAAACTCACAAATGAAGGGTGTGTTAAAATATTGATTTTATTACATGTACCACAATTGATTAGATTAAGTTTCTGGGTTAGTAGTGATTGTACGAGATAAAGTAGCAAGTTGACTGTTTGCCTCATTGAATTGGGGAATATTGTATTGCTTCATCTCTACCTGTACCTTTGGTTTAATCAGTCAGTTGACGCCCTGGCAGACGTGGCGTTTTCAGCATGTCCAAAATCAAGAGCTTTCATAACTCAAATCAAGCAAGTACAGCGCTGCTGCTCATGTCATAGTTTCAATCACACCAGGTTAGACTTTGAATATTGGTTGATGATTGTGTTCTGTATTTCACAGTGAAGAAGGTATTTTGAATCAGTTAAGTGCTGACCAGAAAATTTTCCGTGCATGCTCAGTGGAGAGAATTCTTATATATCATCATCCAATGAGAATTCCAGGCGAAAGATTCTGCTATTTTTCTTATCAACTACAGGTTTATTTCCAACTCGGGATTCTTCTGCCAAGACAAAGCTTAAGAATCCATATGATGAAAGACGCTTACTAGAACAAAACAAAAGGAGGCAAAGAGAAAACAATGCACCTGATGACTTCCCAAGCTTTGTCCGAGAAGGTTCGTATCATGCTTCTATTCCTTAGCTGTATCAGGGTATCTTCAAGGCATTGCCTTTCCAAATGTACCTGAAAAGAGAAGAGAGTAAAATTAAGCCAAATGTATATAAAAGATTACATGTTTTCTAATGTGTGGCTCAGGTTTTGAGGTTAAGGTAATAGCACCGGAGACCTATGTAAAACGAGACTCTGGGCTCATATATTGGGATATCGAAGTTGGTAATGGTGATTGCCCCAAGGATGGTCAGCAGGTTTTATTCTCTTTTCTTTTCAATTCCAATATCTTTTCTCCAATTGTCTAGCATAAACAATATTTATCTTTTAGTGGTGTTACATTCAAGATTAGCGAACCAATACGGTGTAGTTAAAGGTGCCCTTTATACTGTGTAGTGCAGTATTAGCATTCTTATTAACTCTTAACTTTGGCGTCTGTCACATGTTTCTATCCTTGGACGATATCCTGGACTAGAAGAGAATTTAGCATGCAGTCAGATGAATATTGCTTGGCTCGCCCGTTCATTTGTCACGTTTTATGATGTCAGTATGAATTAAGAGTTCATTTTTATTAGAGAGAGAGCAGGAAATGAATCCCAATCTCTGATGTCATAAGATAATTTTAATTCCGTTAGTTAAGTTCAGGACTCTCTGAAAGACAAAGCTGAGTTTGAGAGGTGAAAAATGAAGATGGTAAAACTAATTATCAATTGATCTCTGGAAATTTGTATGAAAAATGCTTCTTGGTTTCACATGTCTAATTGTTAAACAATTCAAATGTTGATGGTAAAAATAATTCACCAACCTATAACAAACAGCCGATTTTGTAATGAGTGATTAATATTTAGTTTTATGTTGCATGGTTTTGACATTAGTGGAATTTCCTGGTGTACATTGTGACTCTGAAGGCCCTTTCAGGTGACTTTTCACTATGTTGGCTACAATGAGTCTGGTCGTCGAATTGACAGCACATACTTGCAGGGTTCTCCCGCCAGAATCCGTGTGGGCACTAATGCGTTGGTCCCAGGTAGTTAAGCTACCCCACCTTCACCACACACACCCCCACCCACACACACACAAAAGAGTGAAAAAAAAACGCTCACCAATCTTGTAAAAGCAAGAAGAGATTGACTTACGGTTGAAAATAATCACGTAGCATCTGAAATATTGCAGGATTTGAGGAAGGAATTCGAGGCATGAGACCAGGGGGAAAGAGGAGAATAATAATTCCACCAGAACTTGGACCACCTGTGAGTTCTCAAGCATACGATTGTTGCTTCAATTTTATATAAGCATCTTAAGTTTCTTATAACTGATTGTTATATATGCTGCAATTTTTAGTTATTTAAGGAAAATCCAACCATAATTTGACCTCCCATTGCTAATTTTCCCTTCATTTCATCTCCAGCTAGACAAAGCTCTATCTTTTACCATGAGATGGTTTATATTAGTACACAACAAATTAAACAAGGTTTTCTTGCTTAGCAGAAAACTTGGTTCTCGATAGATAAGCGCTATTGGAGAAGATTATATACTAGGTTGGGGCAAGTTAGGTAGTCGCCTACTCAAGATAAAGGAGCAATGTAATAAAGGAACTCCAGCAAGCATTGGCCAAAAAGTTGGACAAAATAAGAGGACAAAAGCAAACGTCCAACAGGTGATAGGAAATCAACCCAAGAAGGCTTATTACAAAAATTTCCTCAAACCAGCTTTAATAGAATAAATCTTACTAATCCAGAAAACCTCGGTTCTATATTTAAACCAGGGACCACAGAGTAGATGTTCTTAATAATTTCCAAGCCTCTTGGAGAAGCACTGCAATAGGTAAAATTCCTTTCGGAGTTTATTTTGAAAATCTTTTCATGTAGGGACATTGGAAAAACAGGCCCTTCTAGATCTTCATTCTCACAATTGCAATGTACACACTAATATGGACGAGGGCAAAATAAAAGAATGACCTTCTGAACCCAATCAGTCCTGTTGACTCCACCTAATGTTAAGGGCCTTTCTTTCTAAATAGTAAATAATTTGGGACAGCTTTGGGTCAGAACACTGATTTGCTAGTTAGACGGCTGAGTTGAATCGTGCATGACAAGATGCCCGAACCATCAACTATTAGATCAAAGAACCTTTACTGTTGCTTGGTGAGGAGTCCCCAGCACGTTTTTTGAGAATTTGGCTAGCTCAATTATCTCTCTATCAAATGAACAATCTTCTATCCTGCATATGTGAACCACCTTTGTTCGCCTTCCAGCTATTCTTGTTTGATAAAACTACGTTAGTGGCCACCTAATGAAGACTAGAGAAAAAAAACATCGAGCTATTCAGAGATCCACACATCTTCCCAAGAAGAAATATTGTCACACTTTCCTGCCTTCAGAGAAAAGGAAAGTTCACAAAGATGTTATATTCGATGATGAATCTTCTAGGACTTCTTTTCATAAGATCTCTTCTTTTGGCAATAAACCAAGCTCCCTTAAGAACCTCAAACCTGCAACCTCGTATTTGCAACAGTAAAGTTCTTTAACGCATTCACTCTTAAAATTTTTTGTACCCATTTAGATGCAATAGCCACAAATTTCTGCATAAAATTTTCACAAACCTAAGCCTCCAGCAATCAGATGAAGAACTACTGAACTCCATTGAATTAAGTGAATTCCTCCCTCAGTACATAACCTCCTTTGCATAGTCATTTATAGTTCTCTCTCATGTTCCCTTGGCTACATCTTGGAACGAAAGAAATTTCTTCTGAAATATATACAAGTTAACGCTCCTTCTTGCGAGTAATATGAAAAGGAAGCTTGTGATTAAATTCAAAGACAACTTCAGAATGGGCATGATACGAGAGAATATTGCCTTGTCGTAGAGCCACAAACTCGCCTTTTTGTCCTTTCTTATCTGCCAGCCTCTGAAACTGGATTCTGATAATTTTCTGCTCCACTTATTTTGTGCATTGCTTCCATGCAAGCAAGACACAAGAGGAATTGGATCCTGGTAGTAATCTGCTCCACTTATTTTGTGCATTTCTTCAATGCAAGTAAGACAGAGGAGGAATTCTGGATTTCTGTTATCTAATCAGAGATGCGGATAGACTTCATTGATTTGTCTTGGAGTAAAATTGTCTTCACAGTTCCCATATCTTGAAAAACTTATGGATGGATGGATACCCATGTCTTAATGATTTAAGTCGAGAAGGCAGAATGCTCGCATTAATGTTCACTTGTTTGCTTGCCTCGATGGTCTCCATTTTTTTTTTTTTCTGCGACTGATGTGATGTCTGATGATTTATCTCAATTGATTCGACTTTTTATTATCTTCAGGTGGGGCCTTCCACATTTTTCAGCTCGAAGCAGTTTGAAGTTTTTGATGTGGAACTGTTAAACGTCAAGGATTGTCAGAGGAGGACAATAGCCTTTTACTCTGATATTGTTTGCAACTAGGAGTTGAAGATTGTCTTTTTTGAGGTACATGGATCTTTGAGACGAATCACCCTAAGAACTCCATACCGCTCAATGTATATGCTGAATTTATTGCCTTTTCTGCTGAGAAACCTCTTAGAAAATAAGCATTAACTCCTATCCTCCCCCCAACGCAAATGAAATGTTTTTACAGTGATTGCATTAGATTAAAGATCAGATCACCAAGTTGCATGGACTTTTTCTATTTTTCACCATCTCCCGATGAGTAAGTTAGATCTCCTGAGCCGGCCTTGGAGCACCATCATTGCTTTGACTTTGCTTATCAACCATTGCAAGTAATTTGAACCCCTCTTCACGTGTATAAAACACAGCTTATTTAAATTATTATCTTAAAAATTATTGGTTTCGATCCCATTCTATTATTGTCGAACTGTAAAAAGAGTTTACTATTGTCTTTCATAACTCGATTATAAATGACGAGAGTTGATCGCTGATCAATGCATGGTAAATAAGAGTCGGTTAGTTTCATTTGAGAAATGTTTATATATTTAACCGCAAATTCATTTGTAATATTAGTAAATTACACGACACGTCAAAAGCTAAAGATGAGGTGAGATGGATAAAAGTTTTATAATGTATTCAATTTTGCCAATTAAATTGTTATCTATGCGCTTGGTGTATGACAATACTTAAGATTCGAGTTCGGTAAGATCTTAAAGGTAAAACTTGAATCCTACCATTTTTAATCTACATTTTCTTACTATATTATAGTTTTTTTTAAGCGAAATATGTCACATAGTTGGTAAATTCAAGGGAAAATATGTTAATAAAAAAATAAAAAAATCTTTGAAACATGGATGGTGAAGATGGAGTGAATTGAATAAACAAACTGATAAGAGCAAACCAAGTTGATTTAATTAGATTTTTTAGAAGGTTCTAACTTCATTCATATATTGTAACTAATTAATTCTAATAACAAGTAACGTTAATAGGCAGCACGGTTTTAGGGATATCATATTAATCTACATTGTTTCCAAAAATTAATATTAGGATGGTAGTATGAAAGAGAGAAGATTTGGTGTAACCTAAAATTGAATCGATAGGGCAAGCTGTGGGGTGGCCTGCCCATAGACAAAATCTGGAAACCCATGTGGTAGAAATACAGCACAATACAATGGACAGCATCAAACTCATGATGCTCCCTTCTCCTTCCCAGATTGATTAGCTGCGTAGTTGATCACATTCTTCTTCATCCACACCATTTTTGTCTCGCCCTCTTTCTCATCTCAGTGCTGTAATTCTTCTCCCACCATTCCACCTTCCTCTTCCCAATTTCTTTCTCTCTCTCTCTCTCTCTCCCTCTCTCTCCCTGTATGCATATGCCTGTGGTTATTTGGTGCACAACAGTACAAAGTAAAATAGGGGAGAGAGGTGGACGACACATGCTTTGAGGGTTTGAGCTTCCACTCTGTCAAAACATTGCCTCAATTCTCTCCAACCCTTTCTTAGCTCTGTCCTCCCTCTCTCTCCCTTCCTTTCTTTGCAATCTACGCTCCCTTTTCATCTCTTCTGCTCAATTCCGACGTTTTTCAATCAATCATATTCAATGTGTCCTGATTTCTTCCAAAAGCTTGAAGATTTCAGGGTTTACCGGCGCACCCAGATACCAACAACTATCAGCTTTTACGGAGCCACGATTTCCATTCATATAATCAATCCATAAGCCGGATTAATTTGTTCATTCTTCTTTTTCCCCATCCCATTGCCCACGAACTTGCCTTTTTTGGGTTCACGTAACAGTTTACAATCAATTCTGACGCAATCGTAGCTTCTTTCTGTGGAGGACTAGGGTTTTGAAGTAATTGAACAGAGTTCCCGTCGGTTTATATATCCCCATTCAGCGCCTTAAGGAGTCCGGGATTTGGGTTTAGAGAGTATGGTTTGGTGCATTCCTGTGTTTCGTTTGTGTTGTTCGAAATTTCCTTGAGGTTCGGGGTACCGGTATCTGAGTTTCTGGATTTGGGTGGAACATGAATCGGAGGGTGCGGAGGAAGGTGACAAGAAAGGGGAAGGAGAAGCTGATTTTGCCAAGCTACCCTGAAATTGAAAGTGAGATTGCTGATTTGGACAATAAACAGACTGTAGATTGGACTAGTTTGCCTGATGATACAGTCCTTCAGCTTTTCTCTTGTCTGAATTATCGTGACCGGGCAAACTTGTCGTCAACATGTAGAACATGGAGAGTTCTTGGTTTATCTTCATGCTTGTGGACTTCATTTGATCTTCGAGCACACAAAATTGATGCTGCAATGGCTGCTTCCCTTGCTTCCAGATGCAAGAATCTTCACAAGCTCAGGTTTCGTGGGGCAGAGTCTGCTGATGCAATAATTCTTCTTCTTGCAAAGAATTTGCGTGAAATAAGTGGTGATTACTGTAGGAAAATTACTGATGCTACACTTTCTGCTATTGCAGCTCGGCACGAGGCACTTGAAAGCCTCCAGCTTGGGCCAGATTTCTGTGAAAGGATCAGTAGCGATGCTATAAAAGCAATAGCTATTTGTTGTCCTAAGTTGAAAAGGCTTAGGCTTTCTGGAATTAGGGATGTCAATGCAGAGGCTCTCAATGCTCTATCAAAGCATTGCCCTAATTTGCTTGATATTGGTTTCATTGATTGTCTGAATGTAGATGAGATGGCCCTTGGAAACATAGCATCCGTTCGTTTTCTCTCAGTTGCTGGGACCTCAAATATGAAGTGGGGTGCCGTTTCACATCAGTGGCATAAGCTGCCTAGCTTGGTTTGTTTAGATGTCTCACGAACTGACATCAGTCCTGTTACTGTATCAAGATTAATGTCATCATCTCAGAGCTTACGAATCTTGTGTGCCTTCAGTTGTTCAGTTCTGGAAGAAGATGCTGGCGTCACTGCCAGCAAATATAAAGGAAAATTGTTGCTTGCCCTTTTCACAGATGTTGTGAAGGAAATTGCTTCTTTATTTGTCGATACTACCACACAAGGGGAAAACATGTTGTTAGGTTGGAGGATTTTGAAGAATAAAAATAAGAGTTTGGATGAGATAATGACGTGGCTCGAGTGGATATTATCTCATAATCTTCTGCGTATTGCTGAGAGCAATCAGCATGGTCTGGATAATTTTTGGCTCGATCAGGGTGCAGCATTGTTACTTAGTTTGATGCAGAGTTCACAAGAGGATGTTCAAGAAAGGGCAGCAACAGGTCTTGCAACCTTTGTCGTCATTGATGATGAAAATGCTAGTATCGACTCTGGAAGGGCAGAAGAGGTTATGCGACGTGGTGGAATATGTCTCCTTCTAAACTTGGCAAAGTCTTGGAGGGAAGGGCTTCAGTCTGAGGCGGCAAAGGTAAACTTCATATGGATATATAACTGGAAAATAAGCACTTTACAAAACTTTTGTTGGCTGATTTGATTATGATGATGATTGAGACATGTACTATTCCATTTGTACCCATTTCTCATGAACATTTCAATGCTACTATAAATTGTAGTTGATGGGTTTGAGCCGAAACAACTTAATGTGCTTTTCCTTTTCTTGTGTAGGCCATAGCGAACTTGTCCGTGAATGCTAATGTTGCAAAGGCAGTAGCCGAAGAAGGTGGAATTGATATTCTTGCAGGTCTTGCACGATCCATGAATAGATTAGTTGCAGAAGAGGCTGCTGGAGGATTGTGGAATCTTTCTGTTGGCGAGGAACACAAGGTCTGATGTTTACACATTGTATTTTTCTCAGTAGTAGCAGAATTAGAGACTGTTAACTTCCAGTTTTGATAATGGATTTTTTAAATAAAAATAGGGTGCGATTGCTGAGGCTGGTGGAGTAAGAGCTTTAGTTGATTTGATATTTAAATGGTCTTCTGGTGGTGATGGAGTTCTTGTAAGTTTCTCCATTTCAGTTTTGTTTCGTTATTTGTTTTTGGTATCTGCGAGTATCTGAATAGTCTATTTCTGTCTTATCTTATCTTTATTCCCTTATCCTCCTTGAGCATTACACCTTTGCAAGTGGTAATTAAAGTTCCTCATAATCCATAGATTTTAATTTTGCTTGACATGCGTATTCAGGAACGTGCAGCTGGTGCACTAGCAAATTTGGCAGCTGATGATAGGTGTAGTACTGAAGTTGCATTAGCAGGTGGTGTGCATGCTTTGGTGATGCTTGCTCGAAACTGCAAGTTTGAAGGAGTGCAAGAACAGGTGACCACCCAGGATTTTTTTTTTTTTTCTTTCTAAAAAGAATTTGCATACTATAAGTTTATATTTTGATCATTCAGATGTGATTGAGGATCACATTTCATCTTGATTGAAGTTGCTTTGATTTTGGTTCTTTTCCTTCTAAAATATGCATATTCCTAAATTATTTTTAACATGGTATTATACTTTTTATGACGAATGCTCTGATTTTATTTACCATTGCGTTATTGTCTAGGACCTGATTTTATTTCATGCTCTATACTGGTGTCAACATAAAGACCCCTTCAAAAATTTTAGTTTTTTTCTTTTTTTTTTGCATTGTTTTCCAATTGATGAGCTCTTCTGTAGTTCACTTTTTGGCGTTAGGAGCCTATTAAGCTCCTTTTATTTCACATATAAAAAAGGTTCTAGCAATTTTCACCCCTCTAGAATGCAAGCCTGGATGCGTGAAATAAGAGATGGAAGATCGCACTCTTTCTTGCACATTGTGCAAATTCTAGTAATTAATTCACTTTTAGGGTATTTCATCAATGTCTTCCCTTTGAAGGTCAGCTGGTTCCATTGGATTTTGACGAGGTGGTTGGTTCCCATTGCCTTTTCCATCTCTATTCAATTTTCTTTGGCAGATGGAGAAAGGTTTTTGGCTATGATGTTTATGATTTGACGTCTTACCTTGGAAACATTTTTTTGGTGGGAGTTGGAGGATGTGGGTAAATGATTTGGTCTAATAGGGACAAGTGTTTCTGTAACAACCCACCGCTAGCAGATATTGTCCTCTTTGGGCTTCTCCTCAAGGTTCTGAAAACGTGCTTGCTAGGGAGAGGTTTCCACACCCTTATAAAGAATGTTTCATTCTCCTCCCAACCGATGTGGAATCTCGCAATCCACCCCCCTTCAGGTCTCAGCCTCCTCACTAGCACATCACCTGGTGTCTAGCTCTGATACCATTTGTAATAATCCAAGGTCACTGCTAGCGGTGAGCTTGGGCCGTTATAGTTTCAAGATAAACGAAAGTTCTAGCTATGACGACGTCGAATATGAGGTGTTTCAACGAATTGATCATTGGTGTGGAATTGAATGAAAGACCTTTAGGAAATAGTATATTAATCTGGTGTAACCGTTGGTTGGGGGGATGTTCGCCTTTAGAGTCCTTGTCTGTCCAATGGTTTCTCCGATCATTCTTTCTTCCCGTGTTTGGTCAATTTGAAGCTGTCAAGTGGTTCCATTTTCTTCTTTGTGGAAGGTGAAGATTACCAAGAAGGTTAAGTTCTTCATCTAATAGGTTATGCACGGAAGAGTCAACACCTTGGATCAGATCTTGGTCAGACGGTCATTTTGATAGGACCACTTTGTTGTATTCTTTGCAAGAGGGTACATAAACCTCGAAAAGTTTCTCTGAAGATGTGATTTTGCAGGTGCTGTTTGGAGTTTTTTCTTGGAGGCGTTTTGCTTATGCTTTTCTAACTCTCAGGTTGTAGGGAGACAATTGAAGAGCTCCTTCTCCATTCAACTTTCCAACTCTCAAGGTTCTCCAAAATGTTTGTGGGCACACTACGAGTGTTATAAACTAGTCTTGTCCTAGTTTAATGGTTTGGGTAATTCCTGGTGGAGGTTGGAATAGCTGCAATGGTTATATTCATCTTATGGTACTTTCTTATCTTGGTCAGATGGTTGGATATCGCTACAAAATATTGAAAGAACCTCAGCCCTGTGTAGACGCAAGGTTATCTTACAGGCACTTGACCTACAGTAAAGAGGAGCCAACTTGCACTGCAGAAAAGTTAAAATGCACGTACATGCGGTGTGTATGACTAAGGGTTGTTAATAGCGATTATAATCTTTAGACCAAGCCAATTATGAGCAAAAGGCTGTTCATACTTATGGGTAGTTTGTGTAAACGTTCAAGATATTATCATGATTCCAACAAAGAGAGCTCCCCCCCCCCCCCCCCCCCCCCCCCCCCCCCCCCCCCCCCCCCCCCCCCCCCCCCCCCCCCCCCCCCCCCCCCCCCCCCCCCCCCCCCCCCCCCCCCCCCCCCCCCCCCCCCCCCCCCCCCCCCCCCCCCCCCCCCCCCCCCCCCC
>NW_019272021.1:6666449-6693613 GCF_002738345.1 Cucurbita maxima | reverse complement strand
CCCCCCCCCCCCCCCCCCCCCCCCCCCCCCCCCAAAAAAAAAAAAAAAAGTCAAATTCTTTGTGTGATTGGTTTTACCTGCTAACGCTAATGTGTTGGACCATATTCAGAGACGTTTGTTCTTTTCTGCCACCAACATTCATTCTTTTTCGTGGGGCGCATGGATGCAATGTCCTTAACTCCAGTGGAGGATCTTGTTCATATCCTTGGGAGCTCTTTACCCATACCACAAAATATTAATAATAGTAATTTGAAGATTATTATAATATTCATTTAGCTCATATATCTGTTGATACTTTTATTTGTCATATAACTCTTTTCAGCCGACAGGAATGCATTGATCAAAAGAAAAAAAAATCAAAATTTTCACAATTTTGAAGTGAAAATTTGTACAATTTGAAATTGTGCAGGCTGCTCGGGCATTGGCTAATTTAGCTGCCCATGGAGATAGCAACACAAACAACTCTGCTGTTGGGCAAGAGGCAGGTGCACTTGAAGCACTTGTTCAACTTACACATTCTCCTCATGAAGGTGTCAGGTAGTTTTGCAATGATTTAATAATTTTTTTTGTGGGTGTTACTATTTATGTGTGGAATATCATCCTATCCTGTTCAAACTCTTCTTCATATAGTCTTTATGCCATCAGAAACCAAAAATGTTGAGAATAGACTATAGCGTAGCTTCATACATGTAAAGAATAAATCCTACTGGTTTTCACCAGGGAATAAATCCAGGTCGTCTGGTAAGTCAAAGGTATTGATGTTGCCAAGAGTAAAGACTAGCATTGGGATTTCAGACAAAATTATATTTGTTGGAAAGTTCTCTTAAATTGTAGAGATTTCATTTTAACGAATTAGGACAAAAAGACCTTTTAACATTGCAACAGAATTGGACTGTTCATTGGGTGGACTTCTGTATCTTCTCACAACTGTATGTATGGATACTCCATGCGAGAAACTATTAAAACATGGATTATGTACATAATTAGGTATTAATCCAACATATTATTTTTGTCTCATGGGACAGGCAAGAGGCTGCTGGTGCCTTATGGAATTTATCATTTGATGACAGAAATCGAGAAGCAATTGCAGCTGCAGGTGGTGTTGAGGCATTGGTAAGATCCGTAACCCCTTAATTTAAATTACTCATTGCTGTAAAAGCTGATCGGACTTTTGTACAACGTCTGAATCAATGATGAATGAAAAGAATTAATGTTGCCAAGTTATAGATTAATGTGACCCTATCCACATTCCGTTGAATCACCGTCATATTGTTAGAGGTTGACTGGATATCTCACACGGTTAATCTTTTGTCTGCATGAGATCGTAAAAAACCCATTCTTCATGTGGAGTAGGCTTTGATTAGATGATAGAGCATTTAGTTTTTAGAAAACTTCACACGAAGAAAAATGACTGGAGTTGGTACTCTGTTGCACTCTAGTTGGAGATATGAAGCAAGAATTCTAACACTCTCCCAAATGACTCAAAGCTACTCTCATCTTCTTTGCATGTCCTATTGTCTCTTTCAAACCAAATTCTCCACGACAGAGCTGCCACCTCATTTGGTCACTAAGTCTTTGCTTTGCCTTTGAGATCCACCCCAACTAGGAAAAGTTGAACAAAGGGGACTATCTATCTCCCAACCACCTTGCTTCTCAGAAAAGCATATCCCTCCCCTTCCCGTTTGATAATGAATGAATTGAGACATGAAGAGGAACTCTCCTGGACTCTCTTTCAAAGGAGACCTGGGAGTGCCACTAACCCAATTCAGGGTCCATTTTAGAAAAAGGACGAACCAAATTTACTCACAATTACCTTACACTGAAGAGCATTGAGTTCATAAATAAACTACCAAATCCATTTAGCCAAACGGTAGTGGTTGCAGGATGTCAAATTTCCTATACCCAAACCTTCAAAATCTACGGGTTTCGAAACCTCTGACCACCTGACCAAATGAGACCCACCCCTCCCACATAAAATTTCTCTTAAGTTTCTACAGGCTTTTCCAATTGTCTTACGTCAAAAGTTGCATGTCTATACCCCTAACTACTATTTTTTCTATTGAATGTGAACCATTACAAAAAAATAAAATTAAAATTATATACCTGATTGGAATATATTATATGATGATAAGCTCACTCATCATTTGCATGTACATTTCTATTTATTTATTTATTTATTTTTAATTTTAGGTTGCTCTAGCACAATCTTGTTCAAATGCATCCCCGGGTCTCCAGGAAAGGGCTGCTGGTGCTCTGTGGGGATTGTCAGTTTCTGAAGCTAACAGGTATAAAATTTGAGGGTCGGAAATGGTATCACCTAATGTATAGAAAGTCAACAAGGATTGTTAATCTTACTGCAAGAAAGATTCTTATATTTTTAAAAATAACTGTAGGGATGAATGATGTTAATCAATTACTCTCTATAGGATATGCCTTATATATTTAGTAGGTTCAAGTAAGAATTCCCATGATAAAAAGAATTGATGAAAAATTGGCCTGACGACTTTCTTGATTATAAATGTTTAGCTAGTTTAGAGAATCAGACATGGGAATTTGTTTTTTTCCCTTTTCAAGAATCTTTATTTGGCAGTTTGAAAGACAATAATAGGAGTTGATCAATTATTTAATGTAGGGGGATCATGACCGTTTAACATAGTTTAAAGAAATATGTGTTCACATAGTTTTGCTTCTAAAGGTTTTGATTTAAAGTAGTACCATCCCTGCCATTCAGTTGCTTGCTTTTTCTCCTTTGACATTACTTTCACAGATGATTGACTGTTTTTTTTTTTCCACGTGAATATCCGGTTTAACTTAACTTTTTACCTTTTGGGGGTTTTTAGCATTGCTATTGGTCAGCAAGGGGGCGTTGCACCTCTAATTGCCTTGGCACGTTCAGATGCCGAAGTAAGCATTTCAAATTTGCTTGTGAAATATGTGTGAATATTCAACTGAACTGCATATTTACCATTTATACACTAAACTATTTTGCATTATTTATTTTAATTTTCAGGATGTTCACGAGACTGCTGCTGGAGCTCTTTGGAATCTTGCCTTTAACCCTGGTAATGCCCTTCGTATAGTGGAGGAAGGGGGTGTTCCAGCCCTAGTTCATCTTTGTTATGCATCAGTATCTAAAATGGCACGCTTCATGGCTGCTTTGGCATTGGCTTACATGTTTGATGGGAGGTTCGTGGAATGACTTTACTAGACCCACGGACATGCTGCCTTCATTTTCTTTAATCTAAAAGAGAACTTTCATTGCTTCCATGACAAAGAGTGTTCAACCTTTTGCAGAATGGATGAATGTGCCTTGCTAGGAAGCTCATCCGAAGGCATTTCCAAGAGTGTGAGCTTAGATGGGGCTAGAAGGATGGCATTGAAAAACATTGAAGCATTTGTCCAGACATTTTCAGATCCACAAGCATTTGCCTCTGCTGCTGCTTCCTCAGCGCCTGCAGCATTGGTACAAGTAACAGAACGAGCTCGCATTCAAGAAGCAGGCCATCTGCGATGCAGGTTCACTCAAACCTCTTGGAGAAATTTACTTGACTGTTCAGCGCTTGTATTCTCATGCCCATTTAATTTAGTGTGCTCACGTTTTTATGCCTTCAGCAGAACCTTGTTGTTGAGAACAAAATATGCATTGCCTGCTATCTCTTGAGCATATGATGGATATCTATTCTCGTTATGCTTTATTTCTTTAGTAAATCGGTTAAAATTTTCCTCTAAATTTCTTTACAAATATTCTATGTACTTTGTGTTGTAAAAGACTATCCCTTTGGCTGTTTGCTTTTATATGTCAGAATGCTATAGTCAGGAAGGGATGTTAGTTGTGGGGCAAGGACATTTTGTCTTAAGTTTATTCATCTTACTCTTGTTTGCTAATGTCTTAATTTTTCATAATTGTTAGTGGAGCTGAAATTGGAAGATTTGTTGCAATGCTTCGAAATCCATCGCCTACGCTAAAAGCATGTGCAGCATTTGCTCTTCTACAGGTAAGGGCACGGGCTCGAATTTATAGTATTTTTTTCTTTTCCTGATTTTATAAGCCATCCTTGAGTTCTGGCACAAATTTTCTTGAATACATGTATTCTTCCATATGCAGTTTACTATCCCAGGTGGTCGGCACGCCTTACACCATGCAAGCCTTATGCAGAATGCAGGAGCATCAAGAGCCCTGCGTGCTGCAGCAGCAGCAGCAACTGCCCCATTACAAGCCAAAATCTTCTCTAGAATTGTTCTTAGAAATCTAGAGCACCACAACATTGAATCTTCCCTTTAAGACAAATTCAATATAAATCCGCAACAGATGGTGAGTTCGTGCTCGACTCAACTGTAGAGCTTAAATGGAGCTGCATGGCATGCCCGAACCAGACGTTCTTGTAAATGCCCTCATTAAAATCATATACCGAGTTTCTGATGCCAAGTAGTACACAAACAATATGGTTGAACTTCTCAGCTTCATCGTTACTTCCTGGTCTAATACCTTTATCAGAGGCATCAAAAGGTCGTTTTCGAAGCGTTTTTTTTCCTATACTCAGTCTGCATTCCATGAGAATTCATATATACTGAGTCGATAAGAAGCACATAACCTTCAAACCCTTTTTTCTCCCATCTTTTGGGTTAGCCATTTTGTTTTGGTTGTTAATATTGATCCTGATGGCATTTTCCCTGTAATGATAGAAGTTCTAAATATGCTAAAGATTGTACAATGTTTAGCTCTCATTTTTGCAGTTGGACTGGTTGAAGATGAATTAAGGATGCTTAGCTATCGAACTTCATTTAATTTAATGTTTATCCAGTTTCTTTTTTTGATAAATGGTGACAATTTGAATGAACTGAGATGGAAAATCGGTGGTTGAAATCAAATATGTACGACGTTACTTGAAAAAACATGTTTTTTTTTTTAAGATTTTGATTATGATAAAACATGAATCTAACTGTTCTCCATTCACTACACCTATCCTAAAAAATAGTTGAGATTATGATATTGATGAGCTCCTTTACAGATAGCCTTAAATTCCTCCTTGAAATGGAAAAAAGAATATATATATAGACGGAGAATCGAATTTAGTGGTGGTGTGACAAATAAGGGCAATATTGTCAGAAACGGCATGAATTATGTTGAGGGTCCGGGATAGGATTAGTATGGAAATCGTAACCAAACAGATTAACCCGGGATAGGATTAGTATGGAAATCGTAACCAAACAGATTAACCCGGGATAGGTTTAGTATGGAAATCGTAACCAAACAGATTAACCCGGGATAGGTTTAGTATGGAAATCGTAACCAAACAGATTAACCCGGGATAGGTTTAGTATGGAAATCGTAACCAAACAGATTAACCCGGGATAGGTTTAGTATGGAAATCGTAACCAAACAGATTAACCCGGGATAGGTTTAGTATGGAAATCGTAACCAAACAGATTAACCCGGGATAGGTTTAGTATGGAAATCGTAACCAAACAGATTAACCCGGGATAGGTTTAGTATGGAGATCATAACCAAACAGATTAACCCGGGATAGGTTTAGTATGGAAATCGTAACCAAACGGATTAACCCGGGATAGATTTAGTATGGAAATCGAACCAAACAGATTAACCCGGGATAGGTTTAGTATGGAGATCATAACCAAACAGATTAACCCGGGATAGGTTTAGTATGGAAATCGTAACCAAACGGATTAACCCGGGATAAAGGGAAAAAATAAAAAAGGAAAAATCGTGAAAAAACATGAAGGTTGACCCCATGGTTAAGACATAATGGGGCCCATTTTATGCATCATAAAACTATATAATGAACGCAAATTTGGCGGTGTTTCTGTTTTGTTCGGACGTAAATTCTTCCCCCGTTTTGACTGCACAGTTCTCGCTCAATTCCGTTCTCTTTTCCTCCTCTTTCGCTTCCTTTTCCGTTGAGTTCACCGGATCTGACTTCACCCAGTCATCGGCCGGTTATCCCGACCCTGCGTTTCCTTTCGATTTTCTCGCTGATTCACGGGAAGAACCGCGCGAAATCGGTCGACCGCCAAACCCAGGTTGGTCCTTCTTAAACCTGATGAAACCCAGATGGGTTTTCTTTCACTCGTTCAAAAGTGAGAACTGGGAAGAACAGGGTTTTCTTTTTGTTGTAACAAGACAGTATGGGACACTCACACTTCTGATTTCCCGGATTTCGGTAATTTGGATGTTTGAGAAATTCAATCAAGTTTTAATTTGGAGTTCGTTTTGAGAAGAATGTTCTATTTGCTGAAGAGTCTCGGTGGCGATAAATCCCTTTTGAAGTGTTGCCTTTGAACTTGAATGGACTGTTTTTGATCGGAGTGTAATGGTAGTTGTCTTTTTTTACTGTGAATGCTTGTCTTTGCCCATTATTTTCTTATGCGATCTTCTTCCCGGAGGCTTTTGTGGTTTATGATACCGTTCACTAATTGGGCCCTTTTATTTTGGCGATATAATCTATGCGTTTATTGCGCGCTTTCAATCTATTCGTTTATTTTCCTTCACTTTCCGAGAAGAAGGATTGACAGTGAGGTCAGGACTACTTTCCTCATCTTCTTCTTCTTTTTGAATGAAAGTGGTGGGTACTTCCTTGCTTTCTGTCGTGCGCTCATGGATTTTGAACAAGCAAGGATGAATTCTTACTATTTTTGGCTCTTATATATCTATATATATATAGATTTCTTACTATGTTGGCCACCAAATGCATCATCAGTGAATTTCTTCTTTCCGTATTTTCAATTTCAACCGATAAATAACAACAAATTCTTGGACCTTCAATTTACGTCTTCCTTTATGCTTTTCTCATTTGGAAAGCTTGAGATATTTTCATGTACTTTAGTTACTTATGATTAGCCCTGAATAAGTATTGGTGTACGTGTATTGCATTCTGATGCTGTTCATTTGTTTAGATGTAATTGCCCGATTGCACTCAAGAATGCCTTAATTGGGCCTACAATAGCATGGGACTTGAAAATGGATCAAAAGTGAAGGAGGAAGCTTTTATGGAGGTTTGTGTGGAGGACAGAAATGCTGCTCAAGATATGCAGAGTGCAAGTAGTGGTCAGGAAAACATTCGTGACATGGAAGCTCCCTCTTGTAAACGAACTATGATGTTAGATAGAAGTGAGGATATGGAGCTTGATATTATTGGGTGTACAGATTATTGTGAGGGAGGTCCTAGTAATGAACGCAATGTTTCAACGGAAAATTCAAGCTCATTTGGAGATACTATATCTGGAACAGATTATGGTTTGTTATTGGATGATGAAGAAGTTGAATCCCATTTATATGGTGATAATAATTTGCAGTCTATGTCTGATGGATACAGTGAAGTATTTCCAAGGTAGTACATTTTCTTTTCGCATGTCTGCATTTTCTTTTTCACTTTTCTTTATGTTTAAATGTGTGCTATTGGTAGATGAATGATTTGAGAACTGATTTTCATTCTTTTTATGAGAAACCGAACTTTCATTGAGAAAGAATGAAAAATTATATAGACATAAAAAAATGTCCACAAAAAAAGGAGTCAGCAACAAACTACAAGAAGGGGCTCCAGACCAAGGCATATGGAAACTGATTTCCATATACCATCCATGGTGTATAGAGATCGAGCTATTTATCTTTGTCCAACCGATCTCCCAAAGGATAGCAATAGTTGCTCGAGTCAAATACAGCTGCGTGAAAGCTTTAGTTCAATAATTGCTTAAATTTCTTTCTAGCCCAATGATCTTTATGCATACTTCTTCTAGGAGGGCTAGAAAAGGAATTTATGCGTAGTATGGTCATTTGGCTTTGTCAGTTGTAAGGGAAAAGTAGCCTTAGTTACTGTTTGTAGCCTTCATAAAACATATTGTTGGGTTTGTTTTTTAATATAAGTATCGCTCCATAGCTTCATGATGTTTACAATTTTATTAAATGCAATCCTTCTTGTAATGAACAAACGGAATCTTAAGAGGATATGGAGGAGGTTTGATCCTTAGCTAGATTTAATAACTCAAGCAAGGCTCTAAATATTAATGTAATTATTTGTTAGGCTGCATTCTCTTGTATCGGACCACTTTTCTTGTTCATTGGGCTAGTCCTTGTTTGGCTCCTTTTGACCAGTTGTCTTTGTTTTATGGCCATTGTTGGCCCTCTCGTATTTCTTATTTTCTTGATGAAAGTTTGATTTTCTTTTTATCAAGATAAAATGTTCTAAATTTGAGTTGAATTTTGTCTTTTTAAATTTTGTAACCTTTTGAAATATGTATTGTTGGACTAGGACAGATACAGCTCAACAAGACAATCAATCTTACATATCCCTCAAATATTTTATCCTCCCTTCCTCAACTTCATATGATATTCACGTGTTTATACATGCATCTTACTTTCTAGGAAGAAAAAGTTGACAGTTCACTGGAG
The DNA here is from genome assembly GCF_002738345.1 of Cucurbita maxima. Taxonomy (NCBI): domain Eukaryota; kingdom Viridiplantae; phylum Streptophyta; class Magnoliopsida; order Cucurbitales; family Cucurbitaceae; genus Cucurbita; species Cucurbita maxima. Next base: position 6,685,209 of record NW_019272021.1, on the reverse strand, counting down.
GAAGTTTATCAGTCCTCTTATGTGGCGGTGTAGATGGTTAGAACTGCAAATTAAGAAACTTCAGTCTCAATCATTAAAATACGACAGAGAACTTGCATTATTTGATCAAAGAAAGCAGTCTGTCTACGAACACTTCTCAACGGTAGGTTTAGATGTGAAGTCAACAGGATTCTCAAGTCACACTCAGAGACACAGGGTTATGAAAAGAAAGAGAAGGAAGAAAACTGAAGAGACTACTGAAGTAGCTTCATATATGGCGCATCATAATCTGTTCTCCTATTATGGTATCAAGTCCTCAACTATTTCTATGCAATGCTTTTTTCCCTAGTGTCTCTGTCTCCCTCTGTGACATTGCAGTCTTCTTTTGTTACTCCAGAGAAGAAGAGGTCTCTTGCTGATGACATGTCTTTGGAAGATGCTTTTAAATTAGGTAAGTGAAGTTGATCGTAATATTGCTTTTTGACTGTTGGATGGCATAGTTCTGTACATTGTATCTTATGATTACATTTTTCTTGGGGTATGTGATATCCTTTTTTGTTTGAAATGACTATGTGTTTGAAGAGCTCCTGGCTCGTGTTAGTGAGTAGTAGGCCATTGATTCTCTGCCCCGTTCTCTACAGACAAAACAAGGAATATGAAACGTGATGACATCAATGACTTCGGAGCAATGGCAGCTGATGGATGGGCACCTTCTATGTTGGGAGATAACGATAATTATTTGGAACACATCTTTCTAAAAATCGAAGCTGCACAGTCAAAAGTTCACGAGTTGAAGAACAGAATTGAGAAGGTGGTGACAGAAAATCCCATGAAATTCTCTTCAATCAATCAGCTATGCTTTCTGGCATCAAGTGATGATCCCGCTTCACCTGAAGATGGAAACGTGGACTTAGTTAGGTCTTTGCATGAAGCATCACGACTCATATCCAAGCATGCGTTAGATGTACTTATGCCCGAAACTGCAATGAAGACTCATGGAGAGGTCATGCTACTTCCTGCTACGATGCAGAACGTGGATTGTGGAATTGTAAGTTTCCTCTTATATTTATTTATTTTTAACGAAACAAAAGAAACAGGATAGTTCTGAGCATTGGAACTCCTGATTTGTATGTTTGCAGACTCAGAAAGTTGTAATGCAAGATTCCGCAGTGAAGGAAGAGTTGCAATTTTCCGGAAAGGTTAAAGATCGGTTGGTTGAGCCTCAGAAATTAGGGGAGCAGAAAATCATTTCTCAAGCTGACTTGACCTCAAAGAACAAGGAGCCCAACATGGTGCACAAAACAAAACCTTCTTCCGCTGTCAAGCCTACTTCATCCTCTAAGAAAACCAGAAAGCGGGGAGGAAGGCGAAAAACTGGTTCGAGTAAGCAGCGTAGGAAAGCAACAGGTTAGGTGGAGGTTAGAATATGTTGTTAATCGTTCTTTGTTCTACTTCTTACTTCTACTGTATATTTCCATGCCATTCTCTCATCTGCACATATCAACTCGATTATTTTTACATGCTGCAAATATTCATTAATTATGTTAATATGAAAGATAGCATTAACCAGTGGTTGTCACTATCCTCAAATTATTTATTAGTTGTTACAGTAATATGGGGTCTACTAGCATTAATAAAGATATTTATATTGAAGTGCTCAATGATGAAGCAAGTGTACTAGCATTAATAAGTACTTAAAATCACTTTTTTTTCAACTTAGAAACATTATCATTTTGTACAACGAACTACATAGGATATGTTCAGAACTCTTGATTTTCCAGCGACCTGACAACAGAGCCATCAGCAAACATCCAACTTTTCAATTATTTCAAAATGCATCTGCATGTCCGCGGGCCTATCAGCAAAATGAAATCTCTCACAAACCTGCAACCTTCCTCCACTTCTCCGAGCTTCGGATTCAAGAAGACTCAACATTTTATCCTTCTCATCTCGTATCCAAACTCTTCTGCTGTCACCCCATTGTCTAGGAGTACCATGAAGAACGAAACGGATTCCTCTCGACTCCTGGACAAGGCTATTGGAGATTCTTTTGATTGCCTCAGGGTCTGTGAAGTACGCACCCTGGGAGTTCAACCCAACATCCACATAATGGATCTCTGTTATGCTTTTTAAAAAGCTCTGTTCTGTATTGGGTATGAACTGATCCTCGTCGAGTTTTGAACATTCAACACCCGGTGCTTGCTTAGAATGAGGTGGATTCTCATCAGCAGCTATCAAGTCCTTCGAGCCAAGTTCAGCAACTAACTGGTTAGCGACAGTACCACCCTTGCTAAATCCAAGAATGATTGTTTTGGGCGTGCTGCATCCTAGTGTGGATATGGTGGCTTCCGGAGATCCTTGGTTTCTCCTTGAAATTATCTTCTTTACCTGTCAGATCCACAACATAGTGAATTAGTCCACAGCAAAATCACATATAGAAACCAACCAAAACATAATCCATTTGATTTAGAAATACTCACGGCCAATAGATTGGAGATTCAAATCTTGGTTTAGGCATACACCATCAAATTAAATATTAGAGAACCAAATCTTTTCTGATCATAGCTCAACAAGTTTAGTTATACACTATCCACTATGAGGTCATGATTTGAATCTTCCCTAGATATGAGACATATGTTTTGATGAAGAGGTCAGAAATTCAAAACTTGACCCATTTGGAATAAATAACCAGCAACAAACCCATTTGGATCGTACCTCACTGTAGCAACTTCCCAAAAGTGAAAGGGTTGACACTGAAGCAGGAAACCCATTTGCAGTATATGATTTTGGCTCTCCCCATCGATTAAGAGAAGGTATAAAATCATGATATATAGCAAAAGGCCCATTGAAATCAGAAGCCTCAATAACCCATGCATTAGTGGAGTCTCCAAATTTCGAAACTAAAATGTCGGCTATGTTCTGCAGATCAGACAATCTCTCAATCACTGGATTGCCCGTCCCTTCGACCCGATCCCCATTAAAAAGGATGGCATTCGCATGAGGCATCTATTAGCATAGAAGATATTATAAGAAGTTAAATACCCACCCCCCATGGGTATCCTTTTCAATAATGATGGCATGGCGGGAAATTGCAGAATACAATTGCATTTCGAGCATCGGGAACTTACAGTCAATGTTTTGGAAGTCGGGGAAAGACAGAGTGATGCTGCAACTCGATAAAACCTGTGGCACTGGGGATGCAATGGAACCTTCAAAATTCCACACCAACGCTCCATCGTCGTCAAGAGGGATGCCTGTAAGCTACAGAATTAGAGGAAAATTGAAGATGGGTAATATTAAAAGATCATCCGGAAATCGTTCTCAAGTCGGAGAGAAGAAAAATTTGATCGGGTTGCTCGAAAGCATACCACCGAGAGAGTTTAATGGACGGATCTTAAAAGAAGTCGGTCTTTACTTGTTTTGCTCCATCTCTCAATTGGGTTGCCTTCTATTTACGTCATTTTGTCTTATTTTTTAAACAAAGAATTAACAAATTTACCCCCACCCTTTTTGCGAACTTAGGTAATATTTGGGACATATTTAGTAAGTATTCAATTATTTTTTTATTTTTGGTAGGATCATAATTTTTTTTTTTTTTTTTAGTATTGCATTGTGCCTATATAAGTCTTAACATATACTTTTTTCAAATCACATAAAATTAAAATTTGTATTTAATTCTATAGTTTTTTTTTTTTTTTTTTAGTTTCACGTAAATGTAAAAAATATAATAAATACAAAATTGAAAATTTACCATATTAATTTAAAACAAATTAATCTTATTGATTCTATTTGAGTAATTAGTGTGTGCAATATATAAATAAAACAATAATTTATTTTATATCCAACCTTTTTGTAACAAATTTCCACAATTTTAATGGAAGAAATTAGTTGAGAGCTTTGAATAATGTCTGGTAAAACTGATGATTTTAAAACGCTATCATCGAGCGATGTTTACCTAAGCATGGCTTCATGTGCTTAGATATTTGATTCAAATCCTAAATGGCCAAGTTTTGCCTTGCTATGGACGGTTTCAAACAGCTCATACATCGACATCGCTACAAAAGAAAATAAACATGTGCGGTCTGAAGATTAGTACCTCTAACCTCTTAGGATCCGGGCATGTGTAAAAAAGTTTACTAGGCTTCAAAAGCATTGGCGGTGTAATGGAAGGAAAAAGGTTCACTGTGAGATGAAAAGAGAGGTTGAAGGCACCTGATGCGAACCTCAGATGAACGGTTGAAGTCGTGCAACAATCCATTTGATCCTCAAGGTCGATGGGATAAGATATACTACAAAATCTTACTGCTTCCAAAATGAAAAACCAGAATCTCTTGCAACCTTTCTGATCTCAGGTTGTCTGTGAAAATCAATTTTTTTGGGGAACAATTTCGAGTTCGAGTTCTTGCCTTCCCCAGAAGAATCTGATGTATTCTCTGATGAACCATTCATGTAGCCTTGAATCACAGGCTTACCAGCAAGCCAAGCTTTTAGTACCTCATCTATCTTTGGTTCAGGAAGCAACTCTTTTTCCTTCATTTCCAAATAGTATTTATATGCATCTTCTAGTTTTCCATTCAAGAAGAGACCGTGTATTAAGACAATATAAGAGCTGCGATCAGGACTAATTCCATTTTCACTCATTTCATGCCATATTCTGGAAACAATATCAAGCTGCCGCCATCGGCAAAATTTTCTGATCAACATTATGTAGGTTTCAGTGGTTGGATTGCACCCCATTGTTCTCATCTTCTCCAATACCTCAAATATTTCTTCCTCCGTTCTCAGGAATCTCAAGAACGCATGATATGTCTGAATTGTCGGGCAGAGGCCCCGCTCCAACAGCTCCTCCAAAACCACTCTAGCATCATCGAATTTCCGGGCCTTGCATAGAGGTTTGATAACCGAGTTATAAGTAACAACATTTGGAATAATGCCCTTCTCCTCCATTGTTTTTATGAGATCGATAGCTTCTTTCAGAAGCCCACCTTTGGCAAGAGCGTGAATGACTGCATTGTAGACTTTCCTATCAGGGTCAATTTTCATTTGCTTCATATTGTCAAAAAGCCTGAGCACCCTATAAAGGTTGCGAAGTTTTGAGTAACAAGAAATTATACTTGCATATGAGACAGCATCATGACCGATACCCCTCTGCGTCATCTCCCTCCAAATTCTCTCTGCATCGCGAAGACTGCCAATTATATTGCACCATCCATTGAGGACAATATTGAAGCTCTTTGTGTTAAACGGGAACGCATCTTTGTTGCAAAAGAGTAAATATTCAGCATCCTTCACATTTTTGTAACGGCAGAGGGCAGAGAGAAGGCTTTGAAATTCCTCTAGTCCAACTTTGAATCCGAATCTTTTATGAGCATGGAAGGTATTTATAGCTTTACCAACATCATGAACGGCACAGTATCTCCTAATCATGATTATTAGAGTTTGAGGTGTCACAAGAGAAGAGCCCGTTGTCCCTCCTCTCATCTCGTCGATCAAGGCCCATGCCGTGTCAAACTTCCTCATTTTCCCAAGAATTGAAATCATTGAATGATATTCACGTATAGAGTGGGTATAGCCAGGCTGCTTACCAGCCCAAACAAAAAAAGTGAATGCTGCTTCCCAATCATTACGGATCCGAGAAAGTACTGTGACTACCAACTCCCCTGAGACCTTAATACAGCAATGCTCAAGCTTATTCTTTACTTGAATTCGATCTACATTCCGAAACCCACGAAATATATCCATAATGGCATCCACATCTCGTATCACACCTTTGTCATTGATGTTCAATTGCTCAATGTTCATGTTATCCTCTTCATGCTCTTCTCGATCATCATCATCATCGTCACTAACATGATCATCATTGGCTGCATGTTGACTAGCTTCTTCTGAAGGCATGTTCAAAATATCGCAGTTTGAACCCGGAGAACTATAATAGCGAGAACAAAAGCCAGAGGAGAAAAGATCCCCAACATTGGAGTTCAATGCAGTAGTAGGGTAGACAGTATGAATGCGAGTAGGCCATGAACTAAAACCAGAGGCCACGGTAGCACTGGTAAGAGCCCTGCGCACAACATGTTGGGTGGATTTAACAGAAGAGCAACTGAAATGTGTATTACTCAGAAGCGACAATGCGCAAAACTTTGATCTCATTCTTCCATTCCACATAGTAAGCTAGAAGCAATCTGCAAAAATCAGGTCATACTTTCCACATATTGTGGAAAAAGTTACAAGCTCCAAGTGTTTGTCCGAGAGAAAACCAGAGTAGATACAAAAATGGAATGTGCCTACTGATCAAGATGAGAGAAGGCGGAGTTGTACTACCTGGACATCACAGTCGGAAGTGTGAAGATAGGCTACAGTGAATGGGGAAACTTCCAGTCTGAGAAGCACCAATATGATTGTCGACAACGAGGCACGTCACTCTCAAGTCTTAATCTCGTTCTTCTTATGCAGTCTGCCAATGAAATTCTAATCACTGAATCAATTTTCTCGGTCAATAGTTACATTTTCATGTTTCAAAGAGGCATCGTCCATCTCTTCCATGTAATTGTCCTCTTCAAGATTCACCCACTCCTCGACTGCTGAACCATCTTCCATGGCTGCTTTAAATCGCAGATAGTGTCACACAACAAACTAATTTGACAAGTACAAACTCACCTGTAATACAGTAAATGCATTCAAGTTACAAAAATGGGTATGCGGGCATCAGTAACGAGTAAACGGATAATGAAAAAAATTAACATGATCAGAACGAAAACATGGCAGAGTCCAGAATTAGTTTTTATGAACAAGAATCAGAAGATTTAACAATCTTGAAAGTAAATTCCACAGAGCTTGCTCTAAGATGATGAAAGTAAAAACTAAAACGAACGGGCTGAGGAGAGGAAATATGATGTCTGCCCACAGAACTAGGAAATAAAATCAACGGGCACATAAGCCCAGCTCATGTTCCGCCGACCAGAGTGCTTCGTTTCAAAGACATCCCAACCCCAAGACAAAAAAGTAAAACATGGCTCCCAACAAACCAAACAAACGGAAAACCAATAAGCGGGTCACAGAATCAAAATGGCAAGAGACTACGCGAGAAAGGAATGGGGATTGCAAAAATCCAAACACACCTAAACGGGAGCAATATCAGATATAAGCACGAATAAGCAGGATATATGTCGCCAACACGCACATTCCAAGAAACCAACAATCGGAAAGGAAAAGGGAAGGCACACATAAATATTAGCAATTCGAGCTGAAAACGAATCGATAGCACATCTCGACAGGACTGAAAAGTGAAGACCCCAGGTCGGAAATGGAAAAAGAAAGGCGAATAAATCACAGAGAGAGTCTTGCAAGGCATACCAGTGAAGTGTAGAATCGAGAAGGCTGCAAGAATTGGAGTATGAGCTAGCCCTGCTTTCAGTATCTGGGTCGGTTCCTCTTTTCACTTGCGAAACTCGGAGAAAAGTAGAGAACATTTAGAAAATAATTATAAATAGAAAAAAAGAAAAATCAATATTCAATAAACCCTAAATTTTATATTTTTCTACGGGAAAGTTTTACAGCGTACTTGCGTGAAATCAAGTATGGAATTGCTATTTTTGGCATAGAAAGGCTTTTTGGACATTTCGCGGCACAAATCGGTAACATTTCGAGGAAGATGACGACGACGTTTAACTAGAGGGAAGATTTCGCTTCCAGTTAAGCCCATGCGCTTGAAGAAGCCCTCCTCGTGTCGGCCCAGAGGGGCTTCGAACTCATTCTGAGAGATTTAACGCAGCTCTGATTCTCCATCTTCTCCGAGGCGGAAATAGGAACCAGCCCAGATACACAAAGCAGGACTCGCTCACGGCCACCTCAATTCTTCACTTCACTGGTATGCCTTACAAGACTCTCAATGTGATTTATTCGCCTTTCTAATTCCATTTCTTTGTTTTCTGTTTGCCCGATTTGCATAGTGGGGGCCATGTTTTATTTATTTTGTGTCGTGAGAATGGGATGTCTTTGGAACGAAGTACACTGGTCGACGGAACATGAGTTAGGCTTACGTGCCCATAGATTTCATTTCTTATTTCTGTGTGCATGCATCATATTTCCTCTCCTCAGTCTGTTCGTATTAGTTTTTTAAATTTCATCATCTTTGAGCGAGCACTGTGGAAATTACTTTTAAAATTCTTAAATCTTCTGATTCTTGTTCATAAAAACTAATCTGGACTCCAAATAATGTTGTTGCTTCTAGATATGTTCAACACGAACTGAAGTGGGCAGGTTTTCATTCTGATCATTTAATATTTTTCCTTCTACCAGTTACTGGTACCCTCATACCCATATTTCTATCTCAGATACATTTACTACATTACAGGTGACTTTGTGCTTATCAAGTTTATTTGTTGAATGACAATATCTGTGACATAAAGCAGTCATGGCTGATGCTTCAGAAGTCGAGGAGCGGGTGGATCTTGAAGAGGACAATTACATGGAAGAGATAGATGATGATGTGGAAGAACATGTTGATGAGGATGGAGTAGATAGGAGAGATGGTGAACATCCCGAATATGATGTTGAAGAAGTAGGTGAAGAGCCTCGACTTGGCACGAACGAAGAAGATAAATTTTCTGGAGATGGTAGAAATAACGCATCCATAGAGTCTATAGAAAAGATAGAAAAGTCTACTTCTTTATTAGATGAAGATGATCTAGAGAAGCATGCTCAGCTTCTTTCTCTTCCTCCTCATGGATCTGAAATTTTTATTGGTGGACTTTCACGTGATGTTTCAGAAGATGACTTGAGAGATTTGTGTGAATCACTAGGAGAAATATTTGAGGTCTGGAGTGGTGTTTATTTTCTCTCATGCTTTCTCGGTCTTTCTCTGGGCCTTCGATTTTAGAGGTACGTTCTGTAATACAATTGTTTTGCAGATAAGGATAATAAAGGACAGAGATTCTGGTGAAAGCAAAGGTTATGCTTTTATATTGTTTAAAACAAAAGAGGCGGCACAACAAGCTATAGAGGATTTACATGGTAAAGAAGTCAAGGTAATGTTGGACTCCTTAAGATTTTGATGGTCTTATTACTTTATTATGTTTCAGCAACTTCAAAGCTGCTTTTTTTTTCAGATATTCATCATCAATAAATTTAAACTGATTTTAGTCATCCTCCACACTACAGGGTAAAACGATAAGGTGTTCTCTGTCTGATTCTAAGCACAGACTATTTATTGGTAATATCCCAAAAAGTTGGACAGAGGACGAGTTTAGGAGACTTATAGAAGGAGTTGGCACTGGAGTTGAAAACATTGAGCTTATCAAGGTGGAGTTGCAAATTTATACATTTTATTCTTTGAAATTGATAGTTATTGAGGCTTTATGTTCTTTTATCTGTACAAACTATTTCAGGATCCTCAGAACCCAAGCCGAAATCGTGGATTTGCATTTGTTCTGTATTATAACAATGCATGTGCTGATTATTCGAGGCAGAAAATGTCGAATGTGAATTTTAAGCTGGACGGAAATTCCCCAACTGTTAGTTGGGCTGATCCAAAAAGTATGCCTGATAACTCTGCCGTTGCTCAGGTAATTAAGTTATCATCATTAGAGAAAATTTTCTGGGATCTGCGTGACATTTTTCAAGCACCTTGAACCTTTGTATCAACTAGAATTTGGTTGACAAATGTGGTACTAAGGTTGAAAGTTAAAGCTGAAACGGTTCTTGGGCAGAGAAAATTCATGTGTCGTGCTGTATTGTTTCTTCAATTTCAATAACTAAATAAGGGAACCAGATATTTTACCCAAAAAAATTATATTGATTGATCAATGGAACATTGAGAAAGGAAATGTGTGTAGAAAGACAGTCATCTTGGTGGTTTCGAGGAACCTAATTTTGTAGTTTCCTCTTTGAGCCAAGCTTAGTACAAAACTCTGACAAAGTAGTCTGCCACGCCCCACCGATCCGCTGCTGGCCGCTGACAAACTTCAACGAATTCTAACTATCATTTTTGACAAACCATTGTACTACCTGTATGCTAATTGATATTAAGGCCTAACACTGATGTTTGGGGTTCGATGCTTTCTTTTCAAAAGCCTGTGTAATGGAAATGAGAATGTATTTAGCGATGAATGACGGATCTTAAATTTTTGGGCTTGTCTTCTTGAAACCTCTCTCTAGCCAACAACACTGAGTGCAGCTCCTTGGTGAGCATGTAAGAATTGATTGTGTTACCAATCGTTTCTATCTCTGAAACCTTTGAATTGGTTGTTGTCAGTTCTCTTTATGCCTGTGTATTAAGATGTACTTGAAGTAATTGAATTATACTTTGAATTTAGTTTCCAAATTTACAGGAAGATATTTAAAAGCGCATGGTAGTTAGAATACTGCATCGTTGTTGGTGAAAGCTATTAAGAATTGTTATGTTTTGGCATTGACTGCCTGACTTCTTATATCTTTGTGCTAGTAATTTATTATTAGTTCTACTACATTATGGATCGCAGGTGAAGGCTCTTTATGTGAAAAACATACCTGAGAATACTACTACTGAGCAATTGAAAGAACTGTTTCAGCAGCATGGGGAAGTGACAAAAGTGAATATGCCACCTGGCAAAGCTGGGAGTAGCAAACGGGATTTTGCATTCATCCATTATGCTGAGAGGTCAAGTGCATTGAAGGCTGTTAAAGAGACAGAGAAATATGAAATTGAAGGTTTTGTTTTTATATCTTCAGAGATTTACAGTTGAAATCTCAAATGCACAATCATATCCCCTTTTCTTCACAGAAAAACGTTGAACATATTCAAATTAGGTGCGTGCGTGCATAATCAAATTAGGCTGCAGACAGAACTTGGCCGGTGGCCCACTCTCTTTTCTCATAGCTCTCTTTGCAGTGTTTTCTCTCTGTTTACTGAAATGGACGATGTGTTCAACATATGCATGGAATTTCATTTAGTACAAGTCTTCAACATTTCAAGTTGTCTAAACATATCAGTTGTATCTGACGTTGTTTCTATAAAGGAAAAAAGGATGATAGAAGGGATCCAGAAATGCTTTGTCTGAACTTTTTTCTTCCAACCCAAAGAATAACGTTCAGGGATTTTAATCTGCAGGCCAACTGTTGGAGGTTGTCCTTGCTAAGCCTCAAAGTGATAAAAAATCAGATGGGGCCTATTCCCACATATCTGGAGGTAATCCCAACCATATTCTTCACGGTGGATACGGTGGTTACGGCGGAAACCCATATGGTTCCTTAGGTGGGTATGGTTTTACTGCTGGCTTCCATCAGGTACTTTCTTACCTAGAAGGCTTTAATAAAGAAAAGAATTCCACATTAATTTCATGGATTTGCTTGCATGAACAGCCAGTGATTTATGGTAGGGGGCCAATGCCAGCGGGAATGCAGATGGTGCCGATGGTTTTACCAGATGGTCGAATTGGTTATGTCCTGTAAGATTTCGCTCGACTTCAAATCCATTTCTATATAAGTATATAAGATAGTAGATTGTATATTGTCGCCTGTGAATGCAGTCAGCAACCCGGAGTACCAATGCCACCGTCTCGACCTCGAAGAAGTGAGAGGAGCAATGGCTCAGGTGGAGCGGCAGGTCGTTCGGGAGGTAGCAGTAGTGGTGATGAAACCAACCGTGGCAGAAGGTATCGACCCTATTAGTGATTTAGCCTAATGGTGTGATTGAGCATTAGGCTAAATCACAGGAAATAACAAATTGAAGGCAATTCTTATTATTAGCTTTTGGAAAATTATGTGTACCAAAGCAATTGCTCTCTCACCCATTCTTCTTGGTCTTCTTTTCAACTTGATACTGTTGTATATTCAACTCAACTCATAAATAACAAGGATTCCCTTTGTTAAGCAACTCGGGTTATGTGTTTTAAAGTATTTTATAAAATTAACATAAAACAAGTTATGAAGTAATTAAAATTTGTTTAGGTAACTACACTAGTTTTATTGTTCATATGGTTGAATTTTGAAATTAAAATTCAATTTATAAATAGGTTTCAATTAAAGCATGAAATTCAATTCTATTTTGGTTGGCTACCAAACTAATGACTTTTTTTCACATTTTTTTTTAAAAAAAAACCATATTTAATGGGTAGTTGCCTTATTAAATACTCTATTGAGTTAGTCCCACGACTATATATATATATATATATATATATATACGTCACACTATAAATTTATGCAGTGGGTAAAGTTAGTTTATGGTTACTAGAACTTTAATTTTTGATATTAATACAACATCATAGCTATAGTTTTCGTCTATAATTCTATAAACATTTTTTCAAAATAAGTTGGTTGCTCAACCCCAAAGAATTAGAATGATTTAGAATTATTTGTTTAAATATATTAGTTAGAAAATTTATCTTAAATATTATATCTTAATATGATTTGATTTATAGTATATTTTATTTTATTCTTAATATTTAATTAATTTATATTTTTTTATTGGTAAGAATTAGTTTATAGCTTTTATCCTATTATGAATATCAATAATAATACACACATTTCGTCCCAATTCTATTTCTCAATCTTAATAATAACACTTTGTTATAAAATGAGGAAAGTCTAAATTTTGTCAATTTTTTTTTTTTTATATGTAATCATTATGATCTCACATCAAATAATGTTATGGGATTTTCCACACATGGGGACCTATGTTTTGCCACCTGTAATGTCATAAATCTCAAATGGGCACATCACTGTATAAAACAAAATTTATATAAGATAAAAGGTTTCAATTTTTAAATTCAAATTTTTGGTAACATTTTTGTTTAAGATGTTTAAAAAATAAGATATTTGAGAATATGATATATGAGAGTATAATACGTGGAATCAAATATGTGTGTTTCGTGTGGTACGAGAGAATATCAAAATTTCATATAAATAATTAGTTATCAAAATTTTAATTTTAAATGATTAGTATAATAATTAAATTGTTTTATTTCAAAAATTAAATCTAGTATATGATGAGTAACTTATTTTAAATAAGATATTTTTATAAATCTTATAGAATCGTCATCAATTATGAATAAGATAATAAAAAAAGTAATTCAAAAGAATTTATATAAAATGTATAAAATAGTTATTACAATTGAATATTGAATAAGTTTACTGGTTATTATTAATTACCATTTAAATTTGAATTATTATTATTATATATTCTTACTAGGTTAATTAAAACTAGTCTTAATCAATAAATATTTATTTATATTTATTAAAAGTGATCTTTTTAGTATGTCTAATCCTAACTAACCAATTAACTATAACTAATATATCATTAGCTAATTAATTAGTAATTTAATCGAGACCATAAAAAATGGTGTCTACAACTTTCATTAAAATTATATGAAACTGTAAATGATGAAATATTATAAATTGAAAGCTTAAAAGAAATAGAAAACATTTGAATTTGAAATTAATCCAAAAATGTGAAAATACTTTATAATATTTTGATTTTTCAACCAAATTTAACTTTTATTCACACACTTTCTTCACGTTTCCCTCAAAGGAGGAATAAATAAAGAGATTTTAATAATAAAATAAACAGTTTTTATTTCATTAAAAGAGAGGACCCACAAGCGTTCATAATCTCCCACGTGGCTTTATTCGCACTATCTTGATTATTCAACAAGGACCTTCCTCGGAAATTCCTCAATTGAGTCGATCCATGGGTTAACTCGGTCGCACTCGGCCGCCGGAATTTCTCTCAGCGCCTTCCAAACTGCGCTGTTACACTTGAATCCAGCACCGAAAGCCACCTGCCAGATCCGGTGGCCTTTCGACACCCGGTTCTTTGCTTCTATATATGCTAATTCGTACCACAACGAGCTACTCGATGTGTTCCCGAATCGGTACAGCGTCATCCTCGAGGGTTCCATGTGCCACTCATTCAGTTGGAGGTTCTTCTGCATAGCGTCCAGCACTGCTCTTCCGCCGGCATGGAAGCAGAAATGCTCGAATGCGAGCTTAAAATTTGGTACGTACGGTTTCACTTTTGCTTTCAGCACTTTCTTTTTCACCATAGAGACGAAGAACGCGAATTGCTCTGAAAATGGTAGTACCAAAGGACCTAAAGTCGTAATATTGGTCTTTAATGTTTCACTTGCTACCGCCATTAATTCGCGCGCCAGTGAAACTCCAATTTTCCCCTCCTCGTCCTCTCTCTGATAAACGCAATTATAGCTCTCGTCGTCAGCTCCTTTGTGTGTTCGAATCGTGTGAATCAACTCGTACTTTGACCGGGATCGATCGCTGTGCTTGTTCGATAACAGCACAGTGGCTCCTCCCATCCGAAACAGACAATTGCTGATCAGCATCGACCGATCGCTGCCAAAGTACCAATTTAGGGTTATATTTTCGGTGCTCACAACGACAGCATAAGTATTAGGGTTTGCATTGAGAAGGTCCTTAGCGAGTGTAATCGAGATAGGGCTTGCGCTGCACCCCATTCCACTGAGATTATAGCTCTTAATGTCGGTTCGAAGCTTGTAGTGGTTCACTATCATGGCGGATAGCGATGGTATGGGGTTGAATAAGCTGCAATTGACGATTAGAATTCCTATTTCACTCGGGTCCAAGCCGGTTTTCTCGAACAAAGCATCGAGTGCGCCGAACATTACAGTCTCTGCTTCGAAGCGTGCTTCGTCGAGACACAAATTCGGCGGCCGAGAAGTAATTCCTCTCGACAAGTAGGTTTCGTCGCCAAGACCGGCTCGTTTTGCTACTTTCGACATAAACTTAAGGTCATCCTCTTGAAAGCCTCCGCTCTCTGCACTCATCTCCAGGAAGCTGTCCACCGACATCTTCCTCGCATCCTCTGGTTTGTGACAGGCAAACTCTACCAGATAAACCGGTGTGGATCGCTTGGAACAATAGAGGGCAAGGAGAAGTATCGAGAGACAACCGGCTACGGCCGTAGTTGCATCAATCCCATGTTGAAATCTTGTGGTGGGCAATAAGTCAGACACCCGGAAGAGTTTGAAGCCGGAAAGCTGAATGGCAATGGAAATAAACAGAGGCAAAATGACTAGAAACATAAGAGTAGTGGCAGAGTTGCATGAGTACCCGTATCCTAATTTTACATATTTGAGCTTGACTGACTGCAGAAAGTCCGGCAAGCGTTGCCGGATTCTGATGATGATGGAAGAGGAGTCCTTAAGTTCCATTTCTGCCGTTAGTCTCTCTGCATCCATCTCAATGCTATTCATATTATCTGTCTTGCTAATTTCTCTGTGATATAGTCTTAGTCTCTGTGCAGCACTCTCTTAAATCTTAGGCTTATATAGATCCAAGGAGAAGGCAGTTCAGAGAAGAAGAGGGATAGAGGCAGAAATTAATGAAGGCAAAGACTTTCACCTCTTTCAAACTACCAGCTGGTTGGGTGGTGCGAAACACAGGGAAAAAAGGGGAAGAGGTAGAGAGGCAGAGAGGGGTTGGCACTTGGCGGCACCAAGCAAGAGTAGATATATATGAATAGCAGAGAAGTGAAGGGAAGGAAGGAAGGAAGGAAGGAAGGAAGGAGGAGGTGTGGTTCTCAAATAAATGGGAGTAGTTCCAAGAATGGTGAGATAGCTCAACAACCATACACCTCTGCAGGTAAGTTGGAGAGAGACATATCTAATAAGGAACTTAATAAATGGAGAAATCCTTTTCAAATTGTAGTGGTTTTGGGAGTGGTAGTTAGATATTTATTTGCATATCTTCTTAAATGACACCTCTCTCCGCAGTCCACACTCTTGTGGGTGTGTAGGCAGCCTTATTTGGGTTGGAAACATCTAGCTCCATGCTAACAGGAATTCCATCTCCAAGACACTTCCATTCCATGTAGCTCTTTTTCTTTTCTTTTCTTTTCTTTTCTTTTCTTTTCTTTTGTTTGTAGATATGAATGAATAATTTAAACCTTTTTCTTACTCCTTCATATTACTCTTATCGGTTTCGTGTTAACTTTATTGAAAAATGAAGTTTGTTTTGGAAGGATGCTATTACTATTAGTTGATGATATTGTTATCGTGTGCTTATTTCATTATGTCTCAAACAAGAAGGGACCATTGACTTTAAAACAAGTCCTTTCTTTTGGGTTTTGTTTATACAATCACAGACACTCGGAACAGAGAGAGGGCAGAGCCAAAGCTTACTTTTTTCAGTTTAGGGGTGGACTGTGGAGGCAAGGCAAATTCCTCTAACCACACACAATCAACCCAAGGATTACTGTCTCTCTCTCTCCTACCTTGCTTGTAAATTCGAAATACTAACATTTTTTCTCATTTTAAATTTGAAATTCTTACTAAAGCATGAGTTGTGATTAGTTTTATTTGAAGAGATAGGCTTATATATGGGAAGCATTTAGAGAGCTCTTTTTTATAAATTAAAAAAAAACACGGGTGATATGGGTATTTGAGCCTTCGACCTCAAAGTACATATCAATTACAAATCTCTTATTACAGAAACTTTGATTATTTGTACAATTACTGTGTTCAACGAGTTCTTGAGAAACAAGAAAAAAGTACAGATTTCCTTAGGCTTCTATAATATGTAGTCCTCTCTTTTCGATGTTGGTGATTGGACGACAGGAGATTCCTGCAATGCATCTCAAGAATCAACTTCAAAACGGCGTTATGAGGAGAGAGAGAGAGAGAGAGAGAGAGAGAGAGAGATCAGCTCCCTTCAACAGTATTTTCATCAGTTCTCCACACAATGTCTTTCAATCCTGAAGAGAAACTTTTGTAGAACTGTCATATGCAAATCCAAAAGCACATTAGTATACATCATTTGTATAATTTAGCTTTGAAATTATGTATTTACTTTCCAATTTCAACTAAGAATACTGATTGACGTGCCTTGTGAAACTCGAGCGTATCGCCACTCGTCTTCCGAAGCTCCACCATATGCAAGGAAGGTGCCACCTCAAACACCTGGAGTTCAAAGGGCAAAAATGTTTGGCATCAGATCAGATGTTGACAGGAAGCCATAGAACTTCAAATAAAGCTCTATTGGTGGCAATGAAGCCAATTTATATCTATTCTGAACGAAGACTCCCTAGAAGCTCGTCTTTTCGCACCGTATTGAAGCGAGTTTGATGTTTGAGATTGGTTAATAATGTTAAGCAGTAATAATATTTTCTTCTATACCTCAGTAGCTATGGAGAGGTGTCCTTTCCTCCCAGTCTTGTCACCTTGTAACTTCATCTGCAGTGGCATCAAACCTCGTTACAAGAGTTATAACAAAACTCATCTCAGAAACATACAAATCTTGCGCATGTTGTCAATATAGGGTTACCTTGTAGTCCCGTTTTCGTACATTGAACCCCATCGGTTTCGCCGTTTCTTCAATCTTCGACATGATCTCATTTGCAGGACTTTGCGAAGTAAAACGGGTTTCTCTCTTTGTAACAGTCTAAAAATAAAAGAAATTAAATCAAAAGAATTGATGTCCTCCAGAGAAATAATTAGTCATCAAACCAATCTAAGGTGCACTTGATGTCCTCCAAAGAATTAATTAGTCATCAAACCAATCTAAGGTGCACATACCCCTCACAAGAAATAGGATATCCTCAGCTCATTTATTGCAATATTATCATTTCATCAGCAAAATTTTGGCTTACAAGTTGTATAGGTAGGTAGAATTAAGGTGAAATTTGACATCAGAGTTCAAAATGAAAATGTATCTTGTGCAGATTCAACAGCCCCAGAAAAAAAAAAAGTATTTAACTTAGTGCATTGCAATTGATACATGCGATATCAATTCACTAACCGTAGAATTATTATAAATACTACTATATAAGTACCTTCTGCTTCTCAAATAGATTTTCAAGACTGAAACCAGGTGACCTAGAGATGAGCTCAAAAGCGTTCATGGACATTGGCTTCTCTTTTCTTTCAGTCACAAGATGTTCCTGGAATAAAAATTTGAAAGTAACAACTTAGAAGAAACTTTAGTCTTCATATGATTAAATCAAGTGTGCATGGAGAAGAAAAACAGGAGATTTAAGAAAAATTATGAACTAACTTTTTATTTAGGGAAGGATTTTTGATATAAGTGTGTTAAATCACCCATCAACTCAAAAGATTAAACTCATGGGTATGATGAATTTAATTATATCAAAACTTTAACACTCCCCTCTCACTTGTGGGCTTGAAAATTTGTAGATGGCCTAACAAGTAGAAATCAATATTAATTGGGGAGGAAATGACAATAAGACTCCATATTAAATCACCATTTAACCAAAAAGTTTAGGCAGATAGGTAGGATAAATCTAATTATACGAATACTTTAACCTAGTGGTTTTGTTTCTTATCAAATATTTTCTGGTCTGCTAATTCTTCGAGTGAGTCAACCACATGCTTTAAAACATATTGATAATCCCAGTAATGAGGGCATCTGGACTCTCACTTTCACTACATTAATCTGTGGCTCAATGACATTGTTTTGTAATAAAATTCTCACCCTCGAGCTGCTAAAAGCGGCATCTACATCATCGAGAGTTATATCCTCTTCCACTTCAAATTGAGCAGGTGTGTAGCCCTTCTTGAACCATGCATCTTCTTGAATTTCGGCTATCGTTATTCGCTGCAGAGAAATGAAAGAAACTGAGTTTGAAAAGTGTAATGGTTAAATCTTTTTTTTTTTTTTTAACAAGATACAAAGTAACAGTTAAATCATTTTCGGCTCCAAAATCACAACTTTGGACATACAACAATATTTGAGGCATCAATTCCTCCTCTCTAATCATGCACCTAGGAATGTTATTATTTCGGATCATGAAAAAAAAAAAAAAAAAAAAAAAAAA
>NW_019272021.1:6632800-6666073 GCF_002738345.1 Cucurbita maxima | reverse complement strand
AAAAAAAAAAAAAAAAAAAAAAAAACAGATAAAGAAGATCACACCTAAAATGAGAGTAAATTAAAACAGGAGTTATAAACTTACGGTAAGAGGGTGGGGATCAAGAATGCGGCGAACAAGTTTTTTAGCGCCATTTGAGAACCATGATGGAAAGCAGAAATCAGCCTTCGAAATCTGAATTTCATATCATGTGTACTCTGAGAACAGTTGCATCTGTATATGTAGGAAAAACAAAACAAAACAAAACAAAACAAAGACTAACTTTTGTATACAAACACATCAGATTTGGCTCGTCAAAAGGCAAGAAGCCAGCCATAAGAACAAAGAGAATGACCCCGCATGACCAAATATCAGATGATGTACCATCATAACCTTTATCGTTGAAGACCTGACGTAGTATATCAAAATCAAAGGCAAAACTTAGCACACATTTTGTAGAATTATAATTCACAATCTTTATTATGATACCAAGATACAAAATCCTCCCAAATGGATAATCGAAATAAGAAGCATATATGCACACCTCGGGAGCTACGTAGTTTGGGGTCCCACAGGCAGTGTGAAGAAGACCATCCCCCTGCAACAATAGTGTTGATGATCCCTTGACATTATATAAAACAGAAAGCTAATGCCTAATGGCTAAAGGAGTGAAATCTGATACCAAAAGAAAGCAGCAATCTCAATCTACATTTGAGACATCTGATGTAAACTATAATACTTCTTTTCAAAGAAATATTCAAGGGAGGAAGCTTCAAACATCTCCTACTTACACTATCATTCCCATTATTTAATTTTGTTCCTCACAAGGTAAGAAACTAAAGTTAAAATAAGAAGTAATCAGCAAATGGAGAACAATCAAGCTGTAGGAAGAACACAGAATACTGGACAGAAACAATGTTGAAAGAACCCCTAGAAAAATGTGTAATACTCACTCGTACTTGCTGTGAAAATGCACTCAGTCCAAAATCTGACACCTTAAGAACATCATGTGAATCCAGAAGAAGATTTTCAGGCTGCAAAAGCAGACAGAGCAATAAAGTAAACACCACCATTTTAATTGAAAACGTTAAGTTCAGTTTCTAAAAAGATCAGGATATCAGTTAATACCTTCAGATCTCGATGGTACACTCCTCTACTATGGCAGTAATCTACAGCGTTAATAAGTTGCTGGAAATATTTCCTTGCCTCATCCTCTTTGAGCCTTCCCTTTGCGGCCTAAAAATAAAAATGTCCAAGAAATCTAAATAGTGTACTAATGGCTGTTAATACAGAATCTCTTGGGTTAGGAGATTGTCATAAAAGTAAATTTAGATAAGGATCTATAGAGAACATCCAAGAACAGATGTAAAATACAAATATGAATATGAATCTCATCAACTTTGTCTTACTATTTTGTCAAAAAGCTCGCCTCCATCCACAAACTCAAGAACAATGTAGATTTTTGATTTGCTTGCCATAACCTATCAACATGAACAGAGAATTCAAACTCACGCATCCAAAATGTATCTTATTTTCTTCTCACTTGTTTGACCGTAAAATTGAAAACAATGTATAAAGAAAAGTGTCTTTCACACGAATCTATACCCTTGCTCTTTTATGAACAAAGAATGGGAAAATAAAACTACTATTTATCTTTCTCCAGATGTACCATTATAAAGTGTAAGAACTGGGTAAAAAAAGTACAATTTTATATCATCAAGCAAAGCACCTTAGTGAAGGCCAAGCCAATGTAACCGGTTATCCAGTAAAATTATGCGGTCTTGTTGCTGCCTTCAGAATTTTTAATGACCAACTTGAATGAAGTTTTCATAGACAACAATATAAAATCTCTTACAACATGCTAAATATAACTTTTTGACTAATTAAGATATATACCAAGGGAAAAAAACGTGCATATTTAAAACTACAGGGGCCATCATCTATGAAAATGGGAAAGAATGGCAAAAGCCACACAAAACCAAAAGAGCTACAAATGAAGATTAGAATAAAAAACAATAAGATAAAATAAAGAATCCAAGACTGTTTTTTTAAAATGAAAACCATGCTTTCATTGAAAAAAAAAAATGAAAGAATATACCTTATATAAAAAAAGGTCAAATCTAGTGGCAACAATCCAAGCTAAATCTAGAGAAGGTAAGCAATGTGCAAACAAAAAGACTGTCACAGTGCAACTAAACATTAGAATCGAACACTAATTCCATGAACGCACTCAAATTTTAATATTACAATGGCTTCGTATATCCATACGTAGGGTATCTTTCATCATAATAATCAAGCCACTACAATATCTCATACATTGACTTTGAATATTGATTTTTTTTTTTTTTTTAATACGAGTATCTGGGCCAACTTATACATACCTTGACTAATCTTATGAGGTAGTTATTTGAAGTACTACATTTGTTTGCCAAGGAAATTGGTAAGATACTAAATCTTAGATATTCGGCGTTCAATTCAACATTTTCAAGAGAAGGAAGTCCATACCAACAATCCGACGCTCACTCAAGCTTATCCTAATAACCTTTCATGCCAAACTAGTGGTAACCCAACTTACCAATTCATTTTAATCTTGAAGCATAATGAAGCACTTTTTTTAGAAAAATACATAGAGAGAGTACGTGAACCTGTGATTTATACAAGAAAACAAACAATGTCGAACTGTACAAGGAAATGAAATCAGGGTAAATTGATCATGGTACCTCATAAATCTTAGCAACGTTCGGATGCTTTATAACTTTCAGAGTCGATATCTCTCTTTTAATCTGCCATCATCGTCGTCATCGTTAATAAACTCTCAATTCGAAGGATCTGACTTATCAACAACCAACAAAAAAAAAAAAAACCCATAAAACAACGAAGACCACCATACCTGTTCGACCATCTTGTGGCGAAGAACTTGTTCCCGGTCGAGAATCTTGATGGCAACATAATCACCATTCTCAACATTCTTCGCGAACTTGACCTTAGCAAAAGTGCCTTCGCCGAGGGTTTTGCCGAGCTCGTACTTCCCAACACGAGTCCTCGTCGCCGGAGCTTTCACGTTCATTCTCCACCACGTCGGCAAAACAAAAAGAGCAAAAAGAATAAAAATGGAGAAAACAAAAACACCCCAAATTTGCTGATCCCTTGCGGTTAAAGACTCGGGGGAACAATCTCAAAAAAAAAAAAAAAAAAAAAAATTCTAAATGACGAAAATACCCATAGCAATTCCCCTTTTTCCTCTTCAAATCCTAACCTCTCTGTTCTTGTTCATCATGTTCAACATGTTCATCATGTTCATCATGTTCATCTTGTTCTTCCAAGAAGCTGGCTTTTATCTGAACTGAACTGAACTGAACTATTGCCTGAAACCCCACTTTCTTGTTCTAAGTTAGGCAGGCTACTCCTTCTGTAGAACATTATCAGCTTTACTAAATATATCATATATATATATATATATATATATTTGAATAATCTTTTTTAAAGGAAGTGGTCTTCGCTTCTCAAGAGCTTGGGATGATGGTGCCAACATAGCCAATTCCAGTGATCAGAAAGCTGAATGTCTGAAGGAATAGGTACACAAAGTAGCAGTTCTTCCCATGAACAAAGTCATAGCAACCACACAAGAACAGGAACGCTGCAAATCCCAGCTCCAATGTGTTGATTCTGTCCTCATTTCAAACAAAATAACAACACAACACTCNAAAAAAAAAAAAAAAAAAAAAAAAAAAAAAGTTCGTTTGGATTACAGAAAAAGAAGGGTGGGAATTGGAAGAGAAGGAGAGAGAAATGGAAGGGAGGGATGAAGCGCGCGAAGAGAAAGAAAGAGAGGCGTATTGGATAACGTGGGTCCGTCCGTCCGTCGTCGTCCCAAATCCAATGCTTAGCCTCTTGGCATTGCAATTTTGGAGAGCCAACGGAGAATATTCCGTGGCTGTGCTTCTTTCTTTCATCTTTAATTCCACACCTTTTGCTTTCAAGTTTGTTCATTTGTTTTCGTTATGATTTTAAAATTGACCATTCATTAATTCTAAGAATATTCCATTCGTTGACTCTATTAATACATTTCTTAAACAGTTTCCGCCATCAAAACTATTCATAAAAGTTTTAATAAACCATCCAACATAAAATTTCAAGCACAAGTTTAAAAAACAATTGAATGTTCAAAAAAGTTTTGAAGTAAAAGTTGGAGAGTGAAACAAACAGGTTGCGCTCATAGAAATATGTTGGTTGGTTTGTTTATGATATTTTGGTTAAGTTTAAGTCTGCTGGGTGTTTTCCATAGTCTGGAGGCACCAAGCTTTTGGAATAATGCCTCAACCAGACCTCACCTCCCACTAATAACTCCATTGGATTTGCATCTCAACCTACAAAAACAAAAAAACAAAAAAACAAAAAAAACTTGGCTCCAAAGATAATCTCAGATTTGTGAGAAACAATGAATCAAATCACATTATAGCATAAATGGCAATAAAAATCTAACCGTAGATACCTACGCCAATTGCAGATACTAATTCCAAACCTTGATAAAATCTCACGCTTTGCTTGCCAAATCCTCAAAACCCCTTTGCACTCATCTCTTTCTCCCTCTGTTTTCTTTTTCTTCATTCTTTTTGGTTCAGTCATATCCAGTTCTTGTTAACAGCCTAGTGTGTAATGGGTCAAAAAACATGGGGATTTGCAGGGGGTGGAGAAGAAGCTGGACTTGCAATGGAGTCGGCAATGAAGGAGAATATGAAGAGCTGTAAGATGGCAACTTGGGTGGTTTCAATGGCAGTGACAAGCATGGTGGGAGCGGTTGTGTTTGGTTGGTGGGAGTTCCGCTTTCATCCTACAAACAGACAACTATGGATGGTACCTTTTGGTCTTATTTTGATGACTGCACCCATATTTGTTATCATGTCTCTTCTCATCTCTGCTTTCATGGATCAACCCATTTTGATGACTTCCATGGATCAAAATCAAAATACTACTGCCATCCAAAAATCTGTTCAAATTGGATGATCAACTACACATAATGTAACTCTTTCATCACACTCAATTCTTCCTTTATCTTCTTTTTCAAGCTTTAGGTCACAAGGCCGTAGATGTTTCCCCCTGCAAAAGAGTTTAAAATATCAGATAAATATCAGGTTTGAAAACCCCTTAAACTTCGACCTGTTGATGTTTCATAAACCCACATAATTTTGCATTGTCTCTACTCCAACAAAGCTTGCATATCAATTGCTAACTTCTGAGAGACGAAAGTGAGATAAGAAAAACAAAATGATTAGTGAAGCATGCTTGCGTGTGGAATAGAATCTTAGGAGGAAGGCCAAGTTTTTTGCTCAAATTCTGTTCAAAAAAATAAATTATGATATGATTGATTATAATTATACTTAAACTGCTGTCTTAGCTTCCAAATATTATAATGATATGAAGCTAACCCAGTTGTGTTCTTCACAAAACTATTGTAATTTTATTCTGTCCAATCCAAATAAGGAGGTGTCATGAGTTCTTCTCCCATGCCTGCATGAAGAAAGAGACAGTGTCTTGTCTTGATCTGTTTAGGGTTTTGGTTGTCCAGGTTTTAATTGGGTGTCTCAAAAGGAGGACTTTTTTGTGATAGCTGGGCTGTTTCCTTTTCTAAGTATGAGTAAGAAATAAGTGGTTTTTAACTTATGTAAGAATCCAGGGAAGGCTGAGTTGGAATGAATGCTTCTATGACGCAGATGCATTTGAAAGAGTTGACTAATCTACTTTCACTCAAAAATTACACTTTTACTCTCTAAGATTTAAGTTGGGTTTCATTTTGGTTAAATTTTAGGGGCTCCCACGATGGCAACTAAAGATGGAAAAGTGGACAGGGAGAAAGAAGAGAGAGGAATTTAAAAACTAAATTAAAACAAATGTTTCCAATAATTAAATAAAAGTAGTAAATACAATGGAGGGACCTAACGAAACCAGATGCAAACATTATGGGTAAAATTGTTGAAACCAAATGCAAAGTTCAAGGGTACATTGTGGAGTTTAAAATCTCAAGTGACTCAAATGCAATCTAACACAAACCCTGAAAATCAAAAGTGAATGTTGTAACTATAAGAAGGAAAGTAGAATGCTAGATTAGAGGCTTAGTTACTCTCATATAGTGATGTGTTTGTTTTCATTTATGAGTGGACTTTAGAAATTAATGTAACCTTAAATGCATTCAGATTCAGACATATGAATGAAGAGTAATTAAAGGTACGAATAGAAGGCGGAGTTGGGTTGAACAGGAGAGGAGAAACAATAATGAAGAAGAGAAGGGGCAGTAGACAGGTGGGTGCCGTGGCACATAATGTCATCAAAGGCAATAAATCAATCAAACTCTACCCCAGATACAAGCTACGCCATGATCCCTCCCAACAAGTGCCAATCCTTCTCTTTCATCCATATTTATAATCCTTTAATTGACAAAACCAACTTTGATAAGCTACGCGTGACGTTATACTCAATGCGACTCTCTTATTTTGCTACCAAATGTCCCTCTCCCAATCTCTCTCTCTCTCTCTCTCTCTCTCTCTCTGATATCTTCAATTACAACACAGGTCTTTCCTATTAAAGCTAGCAAATAAGAGTAACTGGGTTTTCTTCCAATGGATCATTTGTGAGTTTTTCTTCTACCCATCGATTGTCGCACAAGAGAAATGCAGGTGGGAACAGAAACTGAAGGTGTGATGAAGGGGGAGGGAGAGCAGAAGAGGCAGAAGAATAGAAGGCTTAAATCTGTGTGGGCATGTCTGGTTTTAGTTTTGGTGAGTGTGTCGGGGGGGGTTTTGATGGGTTGGTGGGCGGTTCGGTTCCATAGATCACAGAAGCAACAGTGGATGGTACCTTTTAGCCTTGTTTTGATGATTGCTCCCATCTTCGTTTTGATCTCTGTTTCCATCTCCAGTTTCTGCACTTCCATGGACACAAATTCTTCTTCTTTAGTTTCATCCTTGGATCACGATGGGCCACCTGAAATTATATGATGATCAAGATTTTACACTTTTTTTTTGGGGGGGGGGTTGGGGGCTCCACCTCCACCAATCTCTAGGGAGGCTTGTCTCCTCTAAGGCCTGTTCTATTTGGTTTCAAAGGGACCCGCCTGCCCTAGATGTCATCATTTGACCAAGATTTACATGTTACAATTATATAATGAGAAGTTTTTTTCTTTTTTCTTTTTTATATGCAAATAGGAATTTTAAAGCAAGAAAATTTTGCAATCAGAGTTTACAATTATTTTTGGCTGATGAATTAGTATCTCCCAAAACATGAATATCAGTACATGCAATTACGAGAAAAAACTTGATTTCCCCAGAAAGATCATGAAAGGCTCATATATGCGAAAAAACTACATCTTCTCTGAAAGAATGTCAAATTTACAAATCGACACACCCAAAGAAAGCCATACATAGAACAAGATTTCATGCGTGATTGTTTAAATGAAATTAAGACTATACATTACACTGAGTGGAGTAAAAGGAAAAGGTGTCAAGCCTCCATATCAGAACGAGTTGGGAATTCCAAGCCTCGAAGTGCAGGAATTTTCTCCAAATCCTCCTTCGAAAACAATGGGAAAAGCCAAAGTGCTGCCTTTGTCCCGAATACCTTAATGGAGAAAAGAACACGAGACACAACATCAATATAAGATCTAAATATGAGACTAGATTCTGTCATTGTAGCAGATATAGGGACAAATTTCCACGAAGGGATGCAACAAATGTATTCAGAGGCATCGAGTTCAAATAAAATCCCAGAATAACATTGTGGTGTCTTGTTTTTTCTTTCCCCCCTCTTCACAGAGGAAACCAGTAATATGTCCGTTTCTCTTTCCATCACAAACTGCTGCCTCCCGATTCAGCAAGGGACGTAAAACTATGCTTTCCCCAAATTATATAAAATCGTAGCAAACAAATAGAAGTAGAAATATTTTCACAACAAACATATAAGATGATTCTTAATCCTACAGATCTGAAAATTATTATATATTAGTGAGGGAACAATTCAAGATGGCATATGCAAATGTGTATTACCTGCTCAAAATTTTTCTTCTTTCCTAGGTCATACTTCCATTGACTTGCTCTTCTCTTCTCGTGAACCTGAAAATGTAATAGTGAATGAGCACCTTTGCAAGTAAAAAGGGAAGACTGGTATCTCCAGAGCTAAATAAGACATGCAGGTCTCCATAACCACCGACTGAAATTAGTATAATGGTTTACTTAAATTTGAGGTTACAATGATGCGCGCTTGAAAGAATGTAATAAGAATGTTCTTTATCTTATTTGTGACTAATAATCCAGCCATTCTATTTCCACCAAGTAACAGACATCTTGTACTTGTGGGAAAAGAGTAACAAAATAGAGAATGATAGAGGAATAAATGAGGTTAAAACAGCAACCACCAGCTGGGGCCTGGAGGAAAAATTGATAATCCAATATGAAGCAGAACAATTAAAGAGAAATAAAAAACAAGTGAAGACTTAAACCTCATTACCTCAACTGATGTTGTGTTACTCATCAGGAGAGATGCATGCATAACTACGAAACAAAGAAGACTGAGTGCGAAGGCTAAATTAAGAACTGCATCAAGGTAAAGACACATAAAAAATGTTGGAAAGTGGAAGGGTTAAGTTTAATATTATAGAAACATAAACTGTAAACCAGCTGAGTTTCTTACCAAAAGCTAAAAAAAGGATTACAAGATTGGCAGGAGAAGAACCGGTGTGGCTCTTGGCTTCATCAAAAAATTTGATAAAACTAGGCAGCAAAACAAGTGTATCCATTGTTGTCTCCAAGAATGTGTAAAGCTTGGGGGGGGAAGCAGGGGGCAAGTAGGTTAACAAAGAGATTTCACTCAGATATATATATATATACAAAATAACACACATACATACATATATACAATATAATTTGCCACAAGCTTTATAATCCAAGCCAAGTCTTGTATAACACATTGATTATAAATATGAGAGAAATCTATCAAGAAAGGAAATCACAAAATAGAAGACGAAGCAATTTCATATGCCTGTTTCATTTAAAGATTATCTCGATCTTCTTCTGGCAATCTTACGAAAGAATAAATAACCAATTAACCATCTCCAAGGAGTTACATGTGACATCAATAAACAATCTATCTTGACCAATGCAACTACTCCATATTCTGTGCACATTCCAAAGACAACAACCTTAAGATGCTGAGTTCAGTAAAATGTAACTTAAACCAATAACTCTACTTCCATATTTCCATGGGTTTTCCATGCTACAGAAAAGGGTACGAAAAAAGTGGACTATGTTTCTCACGTACTAAGACAAAAATAAAAAAAGTCTGTAGCCAACAGCCAGGAGGTGGGTTGAGATTTTACCAAGAAAAGAAGAAAGAATTTGTAGTTTCGAGCTCCAACACAATTAACCACCCAAATACAATGATGATCCATCTTAAGAACACATCTTTGACCTACAGATCATTATAGCAACATTTAAGTACCTTCAATAATTGTAAAAGTAAACATTAAGAGTGAAGTAACATTCATAAATAAATCGAGAGAAATAAATAGAATCCATGGGGTGGTGTGAACAAATAAAGAGATGCAGGAATAGTGTTGGAGTTGAGTAGCATACAAACGGAGCAATGATGACAACGTGGTGGTTTTCCATTTTGGCATCGACGACAATAGGTCGTAGGTCTTCTCCCGGCACCATCTAAATCCATTGGTGCCTGTTCCGGCAATGACGAACTACCAGCCTCCATATTCTCTGCTTCACTTGCCAATGTCCAATTGTCCGGTACGGAACCAGGATCTTCAAGGAGTACCATAACGTAGCTCCACGACAAGAGTAAAAGCTGCAGAGTTCACACAGTTTGCCTCAATGTCAAAGTTCCGCCCATCAGAATAAGCATCATTGTGCATCTAACTGAAAATGTATGATCCCATTTGTAGAGGCTTCTACAGCGGAAAATCCTAAAGATGAAAACAGACTACGAAATGCAACCAGCTTGGACTCGACTATTTAATGGATGCACAACTAAGTTCAACAAACGCGAACAGTTCACCTCTAAGGCACTTAGACTCGTTTGAAGTTAAATACTCCAAATGAAAACTGAAATTCTAGTAGAATAACCCAAAAATTCAAAGTGTATAGAATCAGTACCAGAACATGAAACAAAATGATGATAGAGAACGCGAGGAAGGAGTCGAAGCCGCCGACGAGTAATTTGGGACCCCAGGTGAGCACTACAACCGCATCGTAGGACACTGCAATAATGGCGAAAACCAAGACAATCATGAAGTAGCCAAGGAACTTGAGGCCCGAACAGAGCTTGAAGGGGTTGATAACTTCCATTCTTTGATTGAATTGCCGACCAAGGCGAAGAATCGGAACAATTGGAGCAGATCTTCTGCTTCTTGGAGCGAAAAGTCGCTTCCAGATATCGGACGCCAGATTTAACTCCGTCCCTTGATTAGCAATAGAGTAGAACTTCCTCTGGAGAAATTAAAGAAGAAATAAAGTTCCGACGAGATTTGCAGAGCCCCCACCAGCGGGAAGAGATCGAAGCGTGTTCAGGTGGGGAAATTAGCTAAATTTGCGTAGCATTTGAGACTCAATTCGACTGGTTCTATTGTTTCTCAGTTTGTAGGGCTTAAAATTAGGTTTAGATTCGCAAAAGTTCGACAACCCTAATTGATTCAATCATAGGTGATAGTTATTAAAAGAAAGGAATGGTTTTGGAATGAAGCAGAAAGATGTTAGAAGGAGAAGAGAAGAGAGTATAAAGGTTTTCTTCCTCTAAAGCTGTAAAAAGAAAGGAAGATTTGAAATTAATGAAGTTGGGAAGGGTTATATTATATAATCAAGCACTCGCATCTGTATTGTTTACACAAACCCCACTACAAGCACAAGCAATCCACTCACTTTCTTCCCCATTTCCTAATACTTACAACTCACAACTCCAAAACTTCTACTCTTCTTGCTCGACTTGCTCAGCTGAAACACAGGGTGCCTGCATAGCTTCCTCACCCCTTTTCTCAGACTTTGCCACTCACTTGTTTCATATCCTCCTTCTCTGCACCTGCTGTGTAATCCCCCGACTCCGTATCGAATCGGTGTACTTCTTCCAGAGGCCGAATGGTATTGTTCTTCTTCTTCTTCTTCTTCTTCTTCTTCTTCTTCTTCTTCTTCTTCTTCTTCTTCTTCTTCTTCTTTCTCTTCAAAGCTTTCAAATTTCCCTCCAGAACTGTAGTCAACTCTATCGAAACTTGCGGCGTTCGCAACCGAATTTGGCGGTTGCTTGGTGGATGTGCCACTGGTTGAGTTCGAAGATGTCGTATTGACCTTGGGATCAGGAGTATCCAAGCAAGAGGACGGCTGCTTGCCTTCTGACTCTTCCCTTTCTTGGAGGATCTGAAGAATAAGGGTCTTCAACAAATTCATTACTTGTACAGCATGAATTAGTGCAGTCAAAGGATCAGCCATCTGCACCAAATTCACAGAATTGCTTTTTAGTTCATTAGAGTAGTAGCTGTATTTGTGATATTGCTAGCCTACTAGAAAGAGATTATCATCAACCCCGCCACACGCGCGCGCACACACACACACCTGAGTCATGTTTGGTGCAAAAACCATAGCAATGTTGCGTGCATTCATCTTGTTGTGCGTCTCCTGTTGCACAACATCTGCCATCAAATTGATAGCCCAGTCAAGGATAGCAGATTCCATGGGAGGGAGTAGCTTAACAAGTTGAGTGCAGTCTTCCTCTGTGTTGCAATGCATCACTTGTTCGGGGGTTAGTGTATCAAGCACCCCTGTAGGGAGCTCTCTAAGCCATGCCTGTAGATGACACAAAAACTACCTCTAATAAGATCATAAAAAAAATGATAAAAACAAGAAGCCATGAATATCAATTTGCTTCGCAGATCCAAATTTGGGAGTAAACAACAAAGGAAGGTTGATGATATCAGTTAAAAGCTTAACTATGAAAATACCTTGATCAAGCCTGCTAAACAGTGAACATCGATGCCTCGTGGCACTACGCCACTGTTTAGTTGAGTTCGAACAAACTCTTCCTGACTATTCTCAGCATTTATTCGAAATATTCCTTCTGCCTTCAAAAGTGACAAAAAAAAAAAAAATAGTTAAAAGTTTTGGAATAGTGAAGTCAGCAAAAGCTAGATTATTGTACCAAGGGTGATGGATACACACCTTTAGACCTCCCTCTGAATACAGCCGTTTTTGCATCATAAGAAGGATTGTTGGCACACTATTTCCTCTATCATCGAAAGAACACTGCATTGAGTTCGCAGAAACTCCGAATACGCTAGCACTGGATCACAAGCATGCAATTGAGAATTATGAGTAATTACTTAACATAGAGGGAAGTAAACAGATTTCAAATTGAATTAGCAATGTTTAAGTTGAAATAGGTGTCCTATTTGAATTAGAAGCATCCATCCTTCATGAATTGCTCTTACTCTTGCTCGAAACTCCTTATCAGTGAACCAACATTAACAGCCAATCCACTTTCCCCATATCTCACTACAAGTGTTCAAAATTTTGCATATAAGGTCTCATAATCCAAAGAAAGTTGAATATCATTCCCCTCCTCAGTAAAACCAAGCTCAGAAAGCCAAGGATTCTTTGGATGTCATACATGATAAACATTGAGAGAGAGAAACACAACACATGGACATTCCGTGTCCTGGTTGTAGTGCTGGAACTTATTCAACTAAAAGGTTGTGCAAAGCAAATTCTATGTTTGAGGAAAGGCATTCTAAAGCAACCGGCCCTCTTTGGAATTTTGGAATGCCTTCCAAACATCGCCTGTCGTGGTCCCTCAAAAGTTGCAGCTTCACATCTACCTTTGAGATCGCACGTATTTCAAGAAACCTCGAGAGACAGAGATATGACATATGGTAAAAGTGAAATGCGAAACATGAAACCTAAAATTCAAAGCTTCCAAATGATTTCAATACAAAGAAAAAGAATGGGCAATCCACGAAAATCAATGAAAGTCAGTAAACTATGAGTTCCCCTCTTGGATTTCCCCGTTTTTGCCTTCAATTTGACCAAAGTTTTCAGAACTCCTTCAAACAGCTAAAAGAGTAACTCATTTCCAATTTAACCACAATCCCATTTCCAAAAACAGTAATCCGAATTCTTTGCGGACAAGAAACGAATTTCACAAAAGAGCTCACCTGGCGCTAGGCACTCTGGTTGGCACCTCAGGCTCGAATTCTGAAGGCAAACCCAGAAACCCATTGAACCTATCAAACGTAACATGAGAAACATGCCTCACATTCACCGGCGAGCTAATATCCATGGAACAAACTTCATCCGTTTCCACACTGCAAACCAAGGATTTCCTCAGTGCCGTCACCAAAATGTCGAGTATCGGAAACTGACTCCCATTATTACTATGCGGCGTAGCTCCCTCCTGCTTGTCCTCGTCACTATCAGAGACCGAATTCGTCAAAACCAAGGCATACCCATTTTCATTTACCCCATCTCCATAGTAATCGTCCTCTTCTTCCTCCTCCTCCTCCTCCTCGTCTTCTTCTTCCTCCTCCTCGTCGTCACTATCATAATAAGAGCTCGGCGGTGGAGGAGGCGGCTTAAATTCCGGAACTCTGGCGTGTCCGCACGATTTGGATCGAAATAAGCGAGTCATCTGTGATAGTTGCTTGAAAACAAATTGTGGGTTGTGTTTGGTTTGTTGAGAGAAGAGGGTTTGATTTGGTTGGGGGGGAAGGGGAGGCGGAGAGGAAGAGGATGATGATGGATAGATGGATGAATGAACAAAAAAGATGTAATGGGTGGGGGGGTAGAGGGAGAGAGAAGAGAGGAAAGGGGAATAAAGACAAGTGGTTTGCAAATGAGTGTGGAATTTGTTAAATTTTGTTGGTGTGATTAAGTTTTGGAAGCTTTATCCCTGTTTTTGGTATACATTACAGGGTGGAAATGGACATGGAAATGGAGGGGAAGAAAGATAGAGAGCAGCAGCGTTTGGAAGTGGGACCCTTTTTGGTTCAAATCATTGCCACTTCTCATGTGTCTTTGATTTTTGCCGCTAGACACTCCCCCAAGTGCAAACCTGTTGGCTGTCTCATCAATGCCTTTCTACCGATTACTCCATTTGTATACCCTCCACTTGGATACCCTCTTCTCAAACCCCCTTTAGAATTACTCTAACAAAATTTGAATCTTGTTTCCTATCTTAACGAGATGATTATATATTTCACATCTCTTTAATAAAATTGAAGCTGAATTTCAAGCAAGGTATGAAATTTGAAGCTGAATTTGGGCATGGAAGTTTAGAATAAGAGATTACATTAAGGGGGGAAATGCAGAGTGGATATGAAAGGGGGAGGGGGAATTTGTGTGGTAAAAAGGGGATTTGGATTTATTAGGAAATAATGTGTGTAATTATGAATGGTTAATGAGAGTGACAGGGGCACATGGGGTTGTGGTCCTTTTGGACCCTTCCATTGTTCCCAACGCCAAAGCCCTGATTTTACCCCCGCAACTACCATTACTCATCAATTAATTAACCGAAGCTTTATAATCATTCCACTTAAAGGAACAATATCGTAAGTTTGAAAAAAATGTAATTACGAAAAAGAATTAAGGGTATGATAAAAAGAGAGGGTTGATTAGTTTGTTTTGTAGGAAAGTAACTTTAATTAAAATGTTTAATAAAATGGGAAGTGGGGGTAGAGTAGCAATCAGTAGACACATGACATTAAATATAAAATGATATAGACACGTGAAGCGGGCCAACACAGTTACCTGTCAGTCCTCCGCCACCGCATGATGTTGAACGCACGGTGCCCCTTGTGCGCTCCCTCTCCAAATTCGTAAATTTACCTGCATTTTGGAATTGTAAGTGGATTATATTCTACATTTTATACACACCAATAATGTTCATTTAGGGTCGAGAATCCTGTTCATTTAAAATGGAAAACGAGAGAGAGAGAGAGAGAGAGGACATACACCGGTTGTTGAATTTCAGAGAGATGGCGGAATGGTTGGATGGTTTTATTATGTTCATGCCTTAGCCACAACAACTAAAATCCAAGCTTTATGTATAATTATAATTATTGTGGTTGTTAGGAGTTGGTTGTGGGCTGGGCTTCATACATATAATGGCCCAAATTTTATTTTTCATATTTTCACAAACCAAATCATTTAACGTTCATATCATAACTCAATTGAATTTCGCCACATATTTGAGACTTCTAATGTTTCTCTACATCTGTTGCTACCAGGAACATTGCTTTACAATTCATAACCAGACAATTTTTCGCAGTCGAATTGAAAAATATATATATATATATCACTCTCAATCGAAATCTAGCTACTAGATCAAAATTTCACATTATTTTCCACAAGAAAAAAGTTATGATTCGTTTCGAACCTTTTGAATGAAAATTGAAATGACAAAAAGCAATTTGCAATTTAACAATGCTCAAATTGTTTTAGTAAGGAACAACCGAATCATCTTTTTAATTAACAAAAAGAGGTTTGTTCCATTGGAATCTTGTACCGAGTGTGTGCAGCTTTTCCAAGTTTTATTCAAAAAAAAATAAACAATTTTCTTCCAAAAGGAAAACTATCGCGTGAAATTAAAATGGGATTTAAACAAGCAAATGCAATTTTGATATTGATATATAGATTGGGTTACGATGGATTATACACTGCGATTCCGAAAAAGGATCTTAAAACAACCAAAAATTTACAGTCTGGAATTTATTCGATGATCAGAATGAAACCCGAAAGCAACCGACGTGGTGGTGGTGGTGGTGACGGCGGTGGAATGAATTTTCACGGTCAATCATGCCCTGGACGTGGCGGAACTCCTCGACGTGGCAAGGAATGGCGATGGTCCCCTTCTGATCGAACCCGTACTCCTCCTCCGCCTCTTTGAGAAGTTGCATGAAGCGCGGGTGATTGAAGTACATAACCGGCACCACAAATCTCTGCTGCTCTTCCTCCTTCTGCCCCACTCTGACCGCCAAGCAGCCTTTGGGGACGGCGGCGCCGGAGTGCAGGCGACGTCTGTCTCCACCGGGCATCCCCAGGGCGATAATAAGGTGTGCTAGTTGGTATGGGAAGGGAGAAAGGGAAAGGGGAGTGGGAGAGATGGAAATTCAGAGGGGGAGAGGGCAGGGATGAGAGGGAGAGGCATGGGGAATTAGGAGAGAAAGAGAGGAGGCGGAATTTGGAGAGACATGGGGAATGGCCATGCCTGAGTTGAGTTGTGTGTTAATTACATTACGTTGCATCACAGAGAGAGAAACACAGGGGAATTAGGGTTTGGTTATATAGGAAATTAAGTGGAAGCGGGTGTGGGCGTGTGGGTTCCCCCAAAGGCATCCACTTCTTTCATTTCCTATTTATACCATTTTTCTTTCTTTTTTTGCTTTTTTATTTGAGAAAAAGAAGTAATTAAGACTAATAGATTTTGTTAAGAGACTGTCTGTTGGTGGTAAAAATTAGAAACAAAAGAAAAGAAAAGGCAATAATTAGGAAAAGAACAATAATGGTGCTTCTTGAAAACTATGGATTCCTTGTTTTGTCTCTATTTTACTTTGTTACTGCTATTTGGAATTGCAAATTTGTTGCGATTGCTGCTTAGGGGCTTCTAATAAAATAAAATAATCTTTACTTTAGTAATGGACATAATCTTATCCAAAAACAACAGAGAAGAATAATCATAAGCTTCTGACCATTTTGGGCTAATAATGGGTCAGATGTTGGGCCGGGCCCAATTAATCAGGATAATTGGACCAGCTAAAGGTCCAGTCCAACTCTTGAAATTTATTTATTTTCCTAAATCCAAAGTGTTTTATTACTAAGCACTAATAGTCAAAAGAAATGTACGAGAAAAACAGCCTTTTAAAAAGTTAAAAAAAAAAAACCTTTTTTTTTATTTTTTTTTTTATTGGAGTCACAAATTTCCAAAGACAATTCTACCCCTCCTGAGAGGGTGAGAGGGGGCGGCCTGCAGACTTTTTTTTGTTGGAGAAGGGTACCTACAGCACATAGTCCTACAACTTCAAAATTTGACTTTTTACCTTTTCAATGAACTCTCTCTCTCATCATCTTCAAAACCCAAATAGTACCAAAAACAAAAACAATCCACTTCAAAGTCAACAACTAATGTCTGTCTCTTTCCAGTCATTGAAAACCATAAAATAAAATCCAGCAAAATATATGAACCAAAATGCCGTTTTTCAAATTCAAACTGCTTCCTTCATGTTCATCCATGGATTCCCACCACAAATCAAATCAGTGCCAAAAAAGCATAATTTTATGCTGATTTACCTGCTGGGTCGTCGTTCAAAATTACATGTATCCAATGAAGGCTTCGGAGATTTATATGACATCAAGAGACAAAGCTATGAAAAGCTTCAAACCGTTCATCGTTTGGCAAGTCGAGTCTTTGCTTTCTTTCAGATAAAAAAAACACACATAAACCACGTAACTTTTTAATTTTTGGACCATCGATGTGGCTCGCACTCAACAATGCATGATTTGTGGGTTAATCATTTCATTTTTTTTTTTTTTTAAAGAAAGCAAAGGCTTTATGTATGCGTGTGGGGATCAAACAATGCCATTAAAAGTTAGATACCTAAATAAGAGTCAAAAAGAGGCCTTTACTTCTTTAATCAGACAGCATTTACTTTTTACTCTTCTTTTCAACACTTCACTTTAAAAGAAACAAGTTTGAATCAACAAAATGTTTTTTTCTTCTGTAAGCAATGAAAAGGATAATAATAATCTTGCTTCCTAATGCATTACTTCTTAAAATCCCAAAAGAAACTATAATATAAGAAGCTTAGACTTGAGGAACCTGGATTAAAACTTCAAAGTTAAAACATTTGGACTCTCTTCCTCTCTCTAGCAACCTCTTTATATGGTCAAAACATAGAGCGGCGGAGAACTGGTAAGCACACAAAAATGATGATAAAATGAGTAGCGAATAAGGTCAAGAAATAATAAATTCAAGATTCAGTTATTTCGTCAAATGGGATTCTTTTTTCCCTTGCAAAAATGCAAGAGCTAGCCTCTAATATTTTGCTTGAATGTAATATGTATAAATAACCCTCAAAAGAGAAGTAGAACTTAGCTTATAGCAGTTGGCAGTTAGATGAGAAAATCAATCTAATCTAGTAAAGGATAACACTAAGCGGGAAAGGAGCAAACAAACAGAGATAGAAGCTCAAAACAAACACCAGCTAATAATGTGGAGTTCATGTTGTCAACTTAAAATGTAAGTGTGGGGCGGAAAAAAAGATAAATAATCTTTGCATTTGTACTGTGAAAACCCAAATGGAAGACAAAAATATGGGTTAAAAGATGGACATTTTTTTTAGA
This sequence comes from Cucurbita maxima, assembly GCF_002738345.1. Lineage (NCBI taxonomy): Eukaryota > Viridiplantae > Streptophyta > Magnoliopsida > Cucurbitales > Cucurbitaceae > Cucurbita > Cucurbita maxima. The sequence goes on along the minus strand of NW_019272021.1, from coordinate 6,647,720 downwards.
AAAAATATAATGTTGGGGCCAAACATCAAGCAGGAGTAGAAGAAGAAGCTGAAAGAAGAGAAATCAGAGAGAGAAAGAGAGGGGGGAAAAAAAAAAGTGAGAAATGGTGAGACAATGTTGGGGAAATTTTAAGAGGAGAGATCTGAGAAAATGGCAGAAAGAGACAGATGGGATACTCAAAGCCATCATGAGGGAAATCTGTGTAATAATTGTAGAGAGAAAGGGTCTAGACTGACAACAAAACACCATCATAGCTCAATTAGAAAAAGATTAAAAAAAAAAAAAGAAAAAAAAAGAAAAGAGGAAGAAGAAGAACAGTCAAATAACTCCATCATTATAGCCATCAGATCTCCACTCAACATAACTAACACAATCTTAACACAATTAATTGCTGAAAGAAAGATCAACACCTGGTGATTTAACAGCGAGAGCATTAAATTATATCAACAACCCACAAAACCAAAATGGGGAATGAACTAAAAAGAAGGGAAAGATTAAACCTTGTTTGATCGGCAAACCAGCAGCATTTGAGAGAGTGGATCAGGAATGGAGACAAGCAATTGGGGGGAATGAAGCCTGGTCCGACGACAATAATGAACCAAATTATAACCGAAAAATAAAATCAAAGAGAAATAAAAATGGATCAAAAGAATTGTCCTCGAGCCAGACAACATTCCCCTCAAAATAAAATAAAAAAACCTCCATTTTTTCTTCAGATCTTCGTACCCTTAAAAAAGCTCTAAAACCCTCGAGCAATAATATTTGGCTCTGGGTTATCTTTTTTTTTTTCCCCCTTATCTCTCTCCCCCTAGAGTTTCGCCCCTCTTCAAGGGGGATGAGAAAGAACGAGTCAGAGAGAGAGAGAGAGAGAGAGAGAGATTTTTTTTTTTGATAATTATGAAAGTGAGAAAGGGTTGTGCGTTTGGAAGGGTTATAAGAAGAGGAAAAAAAGGAGTGAAAAGGCAACGCTGTAAAAGACAAAAACATGGGGGTGGACTTAGACCCACCACCTGGGCCTCACTTTTCACTTCTAGACATGACCACGACCCCATGCACCCTCTCTCTTCCAACCCCGTTTTCAATTTCATATCCAACGGTTCTAAAAGACACATACAGATCTACAATTTGCACTTAACCATCATTAATTAATAATCACCATTTATGCGTAAATCTAACCAAACAGATTGAGAATGGATTTGCAAGAGAGGTCCGATCCCATGTATTTGGAATTGGCATAATATCTCGTGTATCAGTATGGTGCTATGTGTAACACTTAAATGCTTCTACCAACGAGTAATATAAAACTTGGTCAGGCTGAAGTCCTCGGGTCAAGCTGTGGCCGACCTGGACATGCTTGCCCATGCTGCGACTGTGGTCCGGATTCATAAAGATGGGCTTCCAGGGTACTTTAGCCATGGGTAAATTTTTCCAAAAGCAATGACAACCACATTATTGAAAACTTCTGTTTCAAGATTTAGAGATTGATGGGTTGGAATGATCATTGGTGGAGAAGCGAAAGGTGTAAACTTTCGATTAATAGAGACCGTTGGATGGATTGTGGTGATACGGACATGACGAAACGATTGAAATCCAGAGAGAGAGGGGAAAAGGGAAGAGAGAACGGACATACAATTAATGTATTTAGAAAGGGAATCAAAAAGTAAAGGAGGAAGAGAAGTCAGAGGAGTGGTTGAGTTATTGAGCTGCCCGATAATCCAATTCCCATTAAATATTTTTGTCCACTTTTTGTTATCAATCTCATTCAATTTTTGAATTCCCCGTTTGGGTTTTTAATTAAACCCATAAAAAAGGAAATTTTGAAAAAGTTTTTTCTGAATGTGTATGAAAATGAGGGACCCTCGTATGCCGTGTTTAACTTTTTAGACAGTGCGAGGAATTCGAGGAGATGACCGACAAATGGCCCTCACCACCTCAGAAGAGAGAGAGAGAGAGAGAGAGAGAGAGAGACAGACATAAACATGAACATAACCCTAACTCTCTCTCACTCTCTCTTCCTTTCCAACTTTTAAAATGGGTTTGTCTCTCTTACTCTTGCAAATGTTTACTCCGCAGAGAGAGAAAGAGAGAGTGAGAGGAGGTCAAAACGACAGAGGAGGGTCTACACTCGCTTTCCTACCACTGTCTCATCCAAAGTTGCCCAAACTGACACACCCTTCAACCATTTCCCAATTCATCTCTGTATTATACAATACAATTCGATGTCCCTTTCTTTTATTTTTCAACCCAACCCGTGAATCTTAATCTTCTACTTTAACTGAATTATTAAATATGATAAACCCGAGTATAACAACAAAGGAAAAAAGAAAGAAAGAGTGATGATGATGATTGAAAGGCACATTGTTGATGAGATGATGATGAAGGGAAATCTGGGTTTGAATTAAATAATAATCCACCAAAGGCAAACAACACAAGGTCTTCCTCTTCCTCTTCCTCTTCCCCCCCACCTCTTCTTTTTCTTTATGGGTTGACAGAGACAAGCCATGGCCTCCTCAAATCAGATGCCCTTCCATTCTGTCAAACCACTCAAAAGGGAGTTTTGGAATTCAAAACTTCAAAAAAGTCTTGAATTTTTATCTTTCCCTTATCACGTGGGTCGGTTTTATTTCCTTTGAAAAAAAATCTTTCGGGAATTATATTTGTGTTTTGAATCATAATTACCTCCTTTTTCTTTCCCCTCTCTCATGATCGTTTACACACATACCTAAATATGCATTTTTTTTTTCACACGATAAAATATCCTTAACTTATCTCACTGTGTTAGTGTTAGTCAAAACCTTCAATAGTCCTTCCAGAAAAGAATATAACAAAATTCTTTCTTCAAATTCACAACAATGATCATGGAGATAAGTTGTTATTCATCAATAGGAATATATATTTATTTAAAATTGGGGAGTGATTGGTTTGGGAGCGTACCAGGGTGTAGTTGTAGGTTTGAGAGTGGAATCACACCACGTGATCTCTGCAAAATGAATCAGCAGCACACACATACAAGGCTGGGTCATAGGCTTTCACCATTTCTGTTGAGTAGATTTTTCTGAAAAAGCCATGGCCTCCCAAAAACTACCAATCATTTCATGTGAATTTTCATTAGCAGGCTACAAATATCCTAATTCATGCCTCATTTACGCACATTTAAATTTGGAAATTAACATTGTTTAACTTTGGTGATATTTAAATAAAACCTCAGATTTTCTAACTATTCCATTTCCAGTATCAATGACTCTCTCACTACCCACCCAAACAAAGCCCTTTTTGTTCACAGCCCAAAGGACAAAGGGGGAACCAGTTCAATTTGAAAATATTGATCCATCAAACAAGTCCAAAAAAAAAAAAAAAAAAGAAAAGAAAAAAAAGGAAGGTTATTCAATTTAAAATGGTAATCAGATGAGTTCATGCTAAACTAATTATTGGCCATCTAATAATCCAAAATAACTAGTAAATTGAAATTCAGCTAACAAAAAAAAATCCGTAACATTTCTTTATTTATTCCAGATATATATATATATATATCTTCCTCTTCCAAAAATAAAATTTTAATAGAAATATGTTTGAATAAGTGTATCAAAAGACCAATTGGATACCCTAACAAATATAAGTGCCTATAAAACAAAAACATGAATTAAATAAATTTAAAAATTTAATAAGGCTTGTACGAGGTTTATAAAGTATGTTGTAGACTAGTTTATCACGAGTGTCTTATTTGGGCCAAAATAATTGCGAGTCATTTACTTATCTAATAGAAGATTGCTCACTTTTGAGTACAAGTTTAGTTTTTATGAGTTTGGTTTTGATTTGGGTCTTCCACTAATCTAATCAACATATGGGGTGATTGGTAAAGAAATTCGAACCTTTGCTTAAGGACACGTGTTTGAACTAAATTAGCTAGGCTTCGTTTGATTTCTTCAGGAGTTTGAGCTATAAGAAGGTCCATGCACTAATTTGTTTGAAACAACTCAACCCCATCTCAAAACTCTATACAATTTTCTGGACTTTCACAACTTCTCATAACAAACGTCCTTTCTTAAACCATATCGACCACCTCTTTACCAAACAATATATAAATCTTTATACCGCTTTGCCATCAACACATTTTCCAAAATAAAAAGTTGTTGGAGAGAGGTGCAGAATGCTAAAAAGAGCATATGAAGATAAGAGGAAGGAGCAAACAACCAAACAACAAAAATGACAGGGAAATGGAGATGAACTGAATGGTTGTCAAGTACGGATGGGTAACATTATTACTCTCTACCGATTAATCCTAGACAGACGGGTAGAAAACCAAAAGAGATGTAAGCCCAAAAATGACAATGCCTCCCTCTTTACGCCATGAAGCTTAATCCAATCCTCTGGGGGTATTGTAGATGAAGTGAGGGGAGGGGTTTTGAAGTGGCAGTTTTTTATTGCATGTCGTCTCCAGCACACAAATTTGACTTCGTTTGGGATAACATTGGTTTTGCCACTCTGAAGTTTCAGATTGGTTGTGTTCAGAAATCTTACCCCCAAAGCAAAAACAGGATAAGTGATCCGAATTTATCACAACTCAAACCCAAACCGCCTAATACGGATAAAAACAGGCGTCACTCTCTGTCTCTCTCTCAGGAGAGGACAATTGGAGGGTGGAATATTGAAGAGAAGAGGAGGCACGGCCTTGTGAAAATGAAAGCCAGGGAACTGTACGATTACACACTATTACCTCAACTAATGACATCAAGCCCTATTCCTCATTCATTATCAACAACCCACCTGGCCAAGCTCTTTAACAAGGCATGAGAAAGAATTTGATGTTCTTTATACTATTTGGATTTTTGTGCTGCACAGGAGGTTGAAGTTTTGTTTAACTAAGTTTGGTCAACATAATCCAAGACAAGCTAAGATTTCTTGGAATCTATATGGGGCAAAAGATGTGTGAAGAGTAAGAATTTTAGAGCCACAAACACCCCGACAGTATCCAGTAGGTTTAAGTTCATACATCCTACTTCTTGTAATTACAAGATGCTAAAAATAAAAAACAAAAAATAAAATGCATCAGATTCTAGTAGGAATGATGTCAATATCTTGTTTGATAAAAAAGTTTACTAAACTATATGATATATACTGAACTATGTCACAACTTTCCCAATAAATTAAAAACAAGCTACATCAACTAGTGGTTTTCATAGTGTGGAAAATAAAATAATTAAATTGCTTTTCTATATACACAGTTTTCAACCGTAGTAGTTCAGGGAAAAGGAATGGTTTATCCATTGAAACCAACTTATGCAAAAGGTAGTCATGGGGCATAAATTAATTATTAGTTTAATTTTGAAATGCCTACATTTTAACATTGCTTTTCTATTAGATATCACTAGTTTCATACTAAACATAAAATATATTTTTTTTTTAAATTTTCAATTAAACCTTTCAAATGGAAATAATTCAAAAAGAGTAAAAATGGCAATAATTATTCAAATTTAAAGTAAAAGTAATAAATTTATCAAAACTGAAACGTAATTTGGTAACATTGAAACTCATAAAAATTTAAACAAAAATCTTTTCAAATCCCAACTCCAAAACCTCGTAGTACAGTAAAGGGAAACAAAATTTCAAAACGTTGTTTTAACCAAAATAAGAATAATAAAATTAATATAAGAAAAATATCTGCGACGTTTCTTTCAAAAAGCTACGGTTGAAATCACTCCACGTGGCGACCACGCAGAAGTTGCTTAAGGAAAGGAGAAAAAAAAAAGAGAGAAACCAGCACTCGAGTAATTTGTTGCCTTACAAGACTCGGAAGCTGATAAAGCAAGACCCTGAAACGTGTCGAGTATTTAGACAAGTGACTCAGCCATTATCCACTCACAGTACGCCACGTCACCGGACACAAAATGATGAAAGACGTGTCGAGACGCTAAGCTTGACTTTGGTGCATATGGCGACATCCCATTGGCTGTCGTGTGACAGGTAAGGGGTACTTGTCCTTGGGCAACTTATCTTATTGGTTGCTAATTTTTTATTTGCAAAAAATAAAAAAATAAAAAAATTTTAAAAAAAGGGTTTTTGAATTTTAAGGAAATAAAGAAAGCTAAAGTGGGGTCCCATGCTACGGTGACTCAACCTAATCCCCACAATATTCTTGGTTTATTTTTCAAATAAACTACAAAACTCCAGAACAGATTTTTAAATTATTAAAATTTTCTAAATAAAAAGTATGTCAAAACATTAATATTAAAATATGAGTGTGATGGAAGGGACATGATTCATGTATTTGGTATTAACTATTATGCAGATATGGACCAGACTTAAATCAATAAGATTGACAAAAATTATTGATATACTAATATATTTAATAATTTAGTATTAATCATAAAATACTTATTTTATCATTTTGAAATCACAAGAAATCTTTGTTCATTTATTACTCTTAAGTGTTTTGATTTTTTTATTTCCTAAAACTGGTAATTTTTTTAAACGGTTTCTTTTTTATTTTTCGTTCTCAAATTTAGAGGGATCAAGTTCACTATATAGAATCAATTCCTGTTTTTTTTTTTTTAAATGTATGGGAAGATTTTTTTAAAAAGAAAATTAAATAGTTAATTTTTAGTATTTCACCGAAAAATTCTCATTTAAAGAGAAACTTCTTGAGCCTCCTAATATAATAATAAAAAAACAATAGTAATAATAATAATAATTAACCTATCAAATTATCTAATTGTCAATTTTTGTCGACCAAATATTCAATTATATGGTTCAAACATATCAAATTAATCAAGTTGTTAAATAATAAAACTGCCAATTTAAATATTATGTTTGTTTAATAATAATAATATTTTAAAAAAATGGGATAACCGGGTGTGGCAGAGTCCTAGTTTGGTTCACAATTTTTTTTTTCTGTCCAACATCCTAATTATTTCCCCCTCAATTTAATATAAAATGTCAATTGTCACTGTGAATTTCAATTTGGTCGACTTAAATAAATGTAGCAATGACTACCTTTGTTAAATTTCTTATAGCTTTTCACAACAATTTTTTTTTAAACAAAAGAAGTAGGAATATCACAAATTGTAAAACTGTTATTAAAAATAAAAAATAAAAACATAAAAAACAAGCCTTACCACCATATCAAGTATGTTTAATGCTTAAAATTTATCATCAATTTTTTACTATATATATATGTTTTTATAATATGGAGTATGGATAATTGAGTAATTTTGTTACTAATTCAATACAATATACACTCTTTAGGTCTGTCATCTCTAAAATTACACACAAAATATTTTGTTCCAGTAAATTACACTAATTTCAAGATTTCTAGGAGTCAAAAAAAAGTTTTTAAAATTTTAAATACAAAAACTAAATTACTTATCAAATGAACTTTCCTTTTTTTAAAAAAACAAAAAATTAAAACCTAAACTAAAAGAAAAACTAATTAGGTATTAAAGGGGCTCTAAATGAACCCGTAAAACAAGATTAAGCTATGAAGTATCAAGTACCTCATCATTTTCCCCATGCCTCAAGCGGTCTCAATGTCTGGTCTACGCCATGGCTTCAACTGTATAGTCAAATAACGTAAAAAGATTGGTAAATACTTTTAATTAAAAACTATGCACAATATATTCTGAAACAAATTAGAAAAACAAAATACTTGTAATATACATCTAATTACATTCTCAAGGCTACTCGGATCCTATTACAAAAAAGAAAAACAAATCATAAAATACGATACTTTTTCTTTTTTCCTGAATACACAAAAAAAAGTAAAAAAAAAAATCCGAGGAAGTAAAGCAAATGCCAATGGAATTATCCGAAACAGAGGAGAAAATAATAACCTTCCCCAGCCAAGAAAGAAATTCTCTCTTTCTATCAAGGACCCCACCAGACTTGGATATAAATGATGCATAAAATAAGTGAGCAAATATATTAGAGATATTGCAAATCATTCACTCTCCTAACACCTGGTTTTGGAATAAAGCCTTGTGGTGTCCAAATTGAATCTTAAGCAGCATGCTAAATGATGATGATGCCGAATATTCTCCTCCAGAATCCATGGCAGAGGCTTTTGGCATGAGAAAAAAAGGCATGAACAGAAGAAGGTTCAGTGAAGAGCAGATCAAATCATTGGAGTCAATTTTCGAGTCTGAGTCAAGGCTTGAGCCCAGAAAGAAGTTGCAGCTAGCGGGAGAGCTGGGGTTGCATCCACGCCAGGTTGCAATATGGTTTCAAAACAAGAGAGCTAGATGGAAGTCAAAGCAGCTTGAACAAGACTACAGCGTTTTACGAGCTAATTACAACACTCTAGTTTCCCGGTTTGAAGCTCTTAAGAAGGAAAAGCAAGCTTTGGCTATACAGGTATTTGTTCTTTGTTTCTATAGGAAAACACCGTCCGTTTCTAGTTTTTGCTAATCATTGTTATTTCTTTACTTTGGCCAGTTGCAGAAGCTAAATGATCTCGTGCAGAGGTCCATGGAGGAAACTGAGAGCTGCAGGGGAGGTCTCTCCTTAGAAACTATTGATGGCAAGTCTGAGAATGGCCACAGAACAAAGTATGAGTCTGAAGTAAAACCTTGTGTGTCAGCTGAGGAGAAATCAGAACATGAACTAGAGGTTCTTTCCAACTATGGTAGTGGCACAAAGGAAGCCTATCTTGGATTAGAAGAGCCCCAGTTCAGGGAACCTGCTCAGGGCTCCTTGATATCAACACCAAATTGGAGCAATTTAGAGTCTGAAGGGCTTTTCAGTCAGTCCAATACCAATGGCCAGTGGTGGGACTTCTGGTCGTGAAAAGTAGAAACACAAAAAAAAAAAAAAAAAAAAACCATAAAGGATTTGTAAACAAATAAAATTCCAATCTTTTTTTTTTAAATAGAGCATCCTAGCAATGATTTCGGCTCAAAGGATGAGGAACAGTTCAGAGCATAACGTCTTCTATCAAGGATAGCAATGATTGTAATGTGGTTGTTTCAAGCACTGATGCTCCAAAATTCACCATAACTTCAGATGGAAGTCAGAAAATGTTCTTTGTATAACCAAAAAATTCGGTGAGCAACGCTAGGAAATACCACCGGCAAAGAGTGCTGCCTTGGAAAACTGAAACAATATGCTCATATGCAGACAGGGGTGCAGTCTGGAGTGCTTGCAGTGTGTGAGAGTTCCTTTCTTCTTCTGTTTTCTTTTCTTTTTTCTCTTCCCTTTTCGTTGTTGGTTGGTTGGGGATAGGGATGGGGGGTGACTATGCAACTCTATCTTCATATGCTCAGTTATGAACTAGAAGTGGTGCTCACTTTACACAAAGATTCTCAGGTTTGTGGTGCTTCTTTGGTATTAGTGTCATCTCACGAAAGATTTAACCCAGCACATAAGAAAACCAAAGGAATAATGTCAGTAAACTCTAGGATTTTAATGGTCGAATTTGATATCATGGAGATTATTCCTATGCTGAAAATAGCTAGAAGATGTCCATCTTTTTCATCGTAGGTTCTTCAGAAGATCTTTTAATCATGTAAGATATGCTAAACATCATCTAAAACGTAACCAGTAATAGCAAGTCAATGTAACTTCATATTCGGCCACCTAAAAACTAAAAGGCTTAGATAAACTAACCCTCAAAAAATCCTAGTCGGAGAAGGCTTGAGAATGCTAATCAGCGAATGGTTGATATAAAACTTTACATCATGAATTTGAAGTCTTGTTTTCTATCAACAAAATGAAAAAATGAGCCCTGTACTTCATCATTTTGCTAGTACACACTTCATCCAATTTCTGAATCCTGTTCTAGCCCTCAAATTTATTGACCAGTCCCACTTCATCCTTCCATCTACATCAACTATTATTTATGAGCAGACACGATTTATCCACTGGCAACATTTTTCTTCGATTAAAAGCACATTCGTCCCCTTTCTTCAATTTCAACTAGCTAAGTTCATGTTAACTACAGAAAAGAAGGGAAGTTTTACAGAATTACTTGATAAGAACATAATAACTCTTGTTCTTGAAAGCCAATGGCAGAAGTAAGATTTTGAAACAAAATTTTTATGACCTTGAAAATTAAGTTTCATTTTCTTTTTAATAACATTAACCGAGTGGAAAAGAACTCGCGCTTGAAAACAAGTGGTCTCCCCCCTTAACATTAAGTGCTCTGCTCACCGCCTGTACTAGATCAAACTTTTATGAACGCTCAGTGCTCACAATAATTTCTAGGGTTCACGGAGAAACTCAATGAAGGCAGCATTTATCGCAATAGCGAGTTCAATTCTAGGACGAATTAAATGCCAGTTTCACGGCCTAGATTCGAGTCTCCAAATTCTATATGTCGAATCCCAACCTACATCGTTATTTGTTTACTTAAATCATACTCTATCTTGCTAAGTTTCAAAGAAAATGCAAAGTAAAACCAACGCAATAACAACAGGTAAGCATAACTTAATCGGTATTCCTTAAAGAAATTTCATGATAATAAAACTTGAACTGAATTTGAAAATGTCGGAAGAGGAGGAGGATCAAACCTTTGGCATTGGGAGCTTCTGTTCTTTGGATCTTAGAAACATGAGGCCGAAGCTCCACGATTTCCCGCTGGAATTGGCAATTTAAACGCGCGGTTCTGAACCTAACGCAGACGATCATTGCCAGATTCCAAATCGACAATTAAAAAAAATCAGAAATACTCAATTATTTGGCGGTACTTATTTTACTTTTTAAAATGAATTTCGAGAGATTGTAAAGTTTTTCCATATTTTCATAGACAATTATGTAAGTTGCCTCTAAGACCAAAAAGGTAATTTAATGAAATAAAGAAATAGAGAAATAGTTAATTTAAATAAAAAAAAAAATGAAAAAGAGAAAAAGAAAAAACAATGAAGCCGTTTGACTATGGTACCAATTAACCGCACTGCCCCTCGCTTCGGCTGATTCTCTTGCACAGAGACGACAGACGAGCGAGTAATGAGCGACCTCTCCATTGCAGCTTCCACCGTAAAACACCACCATTACACCGCTTGCAACCCCATTCCCTCCGCCGCTCTCTACATTCTCATACCCCTTTTCATTTTGGGATTTTCCGTCTCCATTTTCGTCCTCGCCGTGGTTCACAACGCCTTCTTCTTCGTCTCTATCCTCCTTCTAGCCATCTTTCTCTCTGCTTTCGCCCTCTGGAATAGCCTCTACTTCTCCTCCAAAGCTGCAATGCTCTCATTTCTTCACTCTTTTCCCGACTCCGACCTCACACTTGCCTGCGAAGGTCAACTCGTTAAGATTACAGGGGTATTCCTTCTCTACTTTCTTCGCTCTTTTCAGCTTAATGGGTTATCAGATTTTCGTGAGTAGGTTGTATTTTCTCTTTCCAATAGCCACCGCTTATGGGTGTGATTTGTTTCTGCATTTTTTTGTTTTCCCTTTCGGCAATTCGTATGAGAGGTTCTGAAAATGTTTCCGTTGAGTTGATAATTGTAAAATGTTTGCTTGTGACATTAACATTTTGGAAACTCAAACCATTTAAATAGTTGATGTTAGCTGTTTGGGGTTTCATTTATTGTTGTTCTTAAGTACCCTGCAGATGAATTGGAGGATTAATGTTGTTTGCTGTTTCATATTCAGTTTGCTTCGTGCGGGAGTGTCTCTCTTGAATCATCCTATGAAAAGGCTAGTGGGTGTATATATGCTTCTACTTCTCTATATGAATATAGAGGAATGTCTCTGGTTTTTCAAAAGGTCACCCAACCTTACTGTGGTTGGAAGTTAGCATACAGTGAGGTATGCAAATTCCACTCCCAACAAACGTTTCGTTTCTTTGCTTCTATTGCTTTCTTGCAACAATGTCACTTTATGTTGTTTGGAAGCTACTGCATGAAGTGAAATAACTGTCATTTAGCTCCATTTTTTCTTTATGGTTCAAATGTCTCCAGTTGTATTCATTATCTTGACATCCTTATCTGCTCATTTTGGGATTTTTATTTGTCCTTGATATCAGTTTTTGTTATGATGGGTATGCGTTTAAGATTATTAATACCGCAGTGCTGGTATTTCTACCTAGCAGAGGTTCTCCACGGATTTCTACATAACTGATAGAAAAAGTGGCATTAGAGCTATGGTTCAGGCTGGCCCAGGTAGTAAACTGGTTCCTCTTATTATTGAGAGCAAGCTTGTTAATACTACCAGACACCGTAAGATTCTGTCTTCTTCCTTGAGAAAATGGCTGAGAGACCGAAACCTTTCTACCGAAGCTCGAGTGCTTCGACTTGAAGAGGGGTAACCGCTTGTCGTGATAGCACCTGTTTGTTTGACTATGTTTGGCCGTAATTTCAGTAGCTAATTCCATGTGATTTTAGCAGATATGTTCAGGAAGGGAGCTTGGTGTCTGTAATGGGAATGTTGCATAAGAGTAACGGTCATTTAACAGTAGTTCAACCTCCAGATGCAATCTCTACCGGATGTTCATGGCGGAAACTTCTTCTTCCCATTGATATTGATGGACTAGTCCTTGGGGTCTCACCACAGACGTCTGGCCCTTCGCTCGTTCGGGGATCGTTATGTCAGCAAGAACAGTTGGCCGATATATGAGACTTGAACTTCAAGTATGTTGTAGATGGAAATTTTAATCTTCTTAACCTTTTGCTTATCATTAGTAATTTTGATCTTCTTTCAGTTCATCTATCTCTGCGCCCTTCGTTTCCAGAGCTACATTTGTTGGTGTCCGTAGGTTTCAGCCTTCACTGCTTTAATCAGCTAAAACTATAGATCTTATGTTTAGAACTTCTCTGACCAATATATCAGGAGTTAAAACGAGAAATAAGTATTTTAGAAATAATCATGATTATTTATTTACAAAGTTGAATATTGTAGAACAAAAGACAGAAAACAGGATAAGAAATGAAGAAGAGGCAAATGAAAATTCCCTTCTCAGATATTACCAAGAAGGCTGTGGCCGAGAAACCTAGATAGATAACAAAGAATGTCTTCGACAGAACATGATAGAATTTCTACTACACAGCTCTGGCTTATTGCAAAACTCAAGGCATCTATGGTTGGACAAATTTCGCTTACTGTTTCTTGCCATAGTATTGCATATAAAATGCAATACCCAAAATCAGCAGGGGAATCAGAACTTGAAATACTTTTATCAAAGATCCTGGAGATTCAGCTGATGACGTTGTTGTTGGTGCTGCTGCTGTTGGTTTTGCTGCTGCTGTTGTCGCTGTCCCCGATTGGGGTGCTGGTGGTCGATTGGCAACTGCCTTTGGAAGGGTAGCCATGTCCAGATTACCAACATAATATTCTTCCATTTGCTCTGACGCAGTTAAACTGTGACCCACTTCTTCAAAATCATCAGTGGCATCTCTTTCTGCACACATTCAAGATTGTTTCTCCAATCATTCATAACGTGGTGTGATCATATTCTTCCATTTGCTCTGACGCAGTTACACATTCAAGTTATCAAGTTCGACTTACCAGTAGCTAACAGCAAGACTTCATCACCTCCAGGATGCTCTTCTAGAAGGGAGGTGACATCATACACCTAACATGGATCACAAAAACTACTTTGGGGAAAGGCAACGAAACACAACAACGATAGAAAGGAAGAGGATAGAAAAAATACAAATCTTATCACCCAAATTGAAAGCGTCTTATTTTAGGTATATCTAGGAGAAGAATACTGAGATAACTGATAGTACACATAATCTGTTGTTACCAGGACTAAGATTTTGCACGGTTTTGTGGTTGAATTAGTGAATTTCACGAGCATGGTTGTTTAAATTGCAAATTTCGAGCAAATGGAATGTTTGAGGCCAAATCGGTGTTTTAAGGGAGAGAAAATGTGATTAAGTGAGGACATCAAATCTCCTTCCTATGTTGTTAAACTTAAAAGAACTGTGAGGCCTAAAATTCTTCTTTGATGAAAGTTGGAGCTTAGATTCATTGCAAACTACAATACCAGAGTTTTTCCTCTTGAACAAGTGCTTGGTAAATGAATTCCACGAAATACGTCTCACACATGCATAGGATTTATGTTTTAATCCTCAACAACTGATTTCACATCAGAAGAAAAGATGAAGAACAAGTTCCTGTCGTTTCTCGGGTAATGAGTTCAAAGATTGTTAGGAGAAAGATCAAGAAACAAATAGGCCTAATCTCCCATCCACCTATCGGATCGCAATTAAGTGTACTGTTCCATTGGCAAATACGATTTGAGTTCTGAACAAACAATTTCACAAAATGAAGATCAGAAGAGAGATTGTTAAATCAGACCTTTCCAGAGATTATAACCCAACAATCCTGCTGGTGATTGTGTTTAGCCACTTCGTCGAAGACGAAAACCTTAGGATCCGAAGCCATTTCCTAAACAATCAACTGAAAATAAAAATCAAGCTCAATCCACAATGAAGCAGTCGATTAAATTAGAGAATCAGAGGAATCAAACACGGAAGAACCGAGGAAGAATGTGGGGTTACTTACAGAATGAACGTTGAAGGAAATTGGAGAAACAGCCCAAATCAGCACGATTTCTTCTCCATTGACTACCACTACCAGCCATTTCTTGCGACTTTTATCTGGCCGGTTTCGCTGGCTAAATGACACCCCGCGAATGGATTTGTTTTCTTGCAACAATTTCAATTCAGTCCTTGTTTTCATATATTTTTACCAAGTTCACCCCAAAATTTTCGTTAATTTCGGAGCCCACGTCGTGCATGATTAGAACGTGTATCTGCATTATTCTGATTAGGACACGCGTATTTTTTTTTTTTCTTCTTTTAAAATTTCAAATCAATCTTTTATATTTAAATTCTTGTCAATATACTCCCATTATTAGTAAAAATTAAAATTCATTCATGGTAAAATTACCTCACACAATATATTATTTATTAGTTTACAAAAAAAAAAAAAAAAAAAAAAAAAAAAAAAAAAAAAAAAAAAAAAAAAAAAAAAAAAAAAA
>NW_019272021.1:6622544-6632225 GCF_002738345.1 Cucurbita maxima | reverse complement strand
AAAAAAAAAAAAAAAAAAAAAAAAAAAAAAAAAAAAAGAAAAAAAAAAAGTAAGGACCAAATTATAAAATATCGAAAGATTAGGGATCAAAATATATATTTAGTATATTATTTGTAACGTTTACTTGACAATTCATTGAATGGTTTTATGCTTAGTGGCCGTTTCACCACTTTAATGAAAACTTACCTTATATGAAATTTAATAAATAAAAATTAGTTACATTTCCAAGTATTCCATTCACAATCTTATTAATATTTTCACTATCATTCGACTTTTGCTTTATTTATATATATATATATATATATATATATATATATATATATATATATGTATGTGCATATATACACTCAGAAAAATAAATGCAATTTAAAGGGAAGAGTACTTAAAAATGGTAAGCCTCACTAAAAATACACCACAAAAGTAAATAGAAAAAAATTAATTTTCTTGACTTTTATCGGCTCTATAAAAAGAAGTCGAATTTCAAAGGGAGGCTATTCGAAAGCTACATAGACTTCATGTGAGGTTGGCTCCCTAAAAAGGAGTCGACCCCTTAAGGAGAGGCTGTTCAAGGCTACATAGACCTCCAAAAAAGTTGGCTCCATAGAAAGAAGTTGACCCTAGATTAAGGAGAAGTTGTTTGAGGGTTGGATAGACGCCATGTAGACTCAAAGATTATTTGAAGGCTACATAGGCGTGGCACTTTTGCAATTAGAACTATGAATATTTGGTAATGGGAATTAATATAAAGGGCTTTTGTAGAGCATACGTGAGTTTTGAATCTGATACTTTCCTTCTAATCTGTCTCTCTTCTCCTTAATGTTGTCTTGGGCTCTTAATATAAATGACACTAAACTCAACACTCCCATCTCATTATTCATTTCCCCATATAATATCTTCCTCCTTTCATTATGGCCGCTCGCTTTGGTCGTTCCCTGTACCGTTTCTCTTCTGTCAACCGCCCCACTGCCCCCGCCCCCCGCTATCCTTCAACGGAACCCCGACCTAGCTCGCCCACCACTGAGCCCCGTCCTGCTTCTCCACCGTCTTCTCGTCTGATCGCCTCACCCCCCAACCCCGTACACAAATACCCCAAGTATTATATTCCAGCACTAACCCTTTTCTAATATGTGTCCATTACTTATAAAAATCTTAAAACTTGTTCATATTTTGAACTCAGGTCACCCGAGCCCAAACAGAAGGCGATGGTCCACAAGGGCGTCGAGAAGGCGGCGAAGTCGGAGCGTTATCTCGATTCGGGCAGGACCCAGAAGGCGCAGCAGCCAAATGCAATAAACATCGCGGGAGAAAATGTTGGGGCGGTGATGGAAATCGTTGAGTCCTCAAAAGGGGAAGGGGGACACGTTATGAAGAAGAAAGAGACGCCGAGAGGTGTAGTGAGCAACGCCGACGACACTGTCAATGATCAAGACAAGGACGCTTCTAAACACCACAAGGCCGGCGCCCAAAAAGCACCCGCTTCCTCATCACTGCCGACAACCACTTTTCTGAACAACAATTTTCAAAGCGTAAACAATTCCCTTCTTTTCGATGCATCTTTGGCTCACCGTGACCCCGGTTTGCACCTCGCTTTCTCCCGGAACCGGACCGGCGACCGGTTCACTCTTGATGACAAGAAGCAGCACCACGCAATACACTAGAAAAAAGAAAAAAAAAATACAAATATCTATACATATATATATCTCGTTATCTTATGAGAATAAAATGAATTATGTTCTTATTTTATGTTAAAAGAGAAAAAAAATGAAAATTTTATCGTCTATGTTTGAATCTCCGTCTCGTTTCCATAAAAATAAATAAAAATTTGAGTAGAGATGAGAATGAGAAAGGTGTTTTCGTCCATGCTTGCCTCAACCGATGTCTTTAAACATAGTTTGTTTAATGACATGATTGCATCGATATTTATTTACATTTTATAATCCAATAGTGTAGAAACCTCTCTATAGTAGTCATATTTTAAAACCATGAGACGGATGACAATAAGTAATGTTTTAAAACTGTGAGTCCGATGACGATACATAAAGGGGCAAAATGAACCATATCTACTAACGGAGGGTGGGTTTGAGCTTTTACACCCAATCACATCATTAATTTTCTTAAACCCTAATTCATTCTATTGTGTGATATCAAAACATTATAGTAATTTTAATATATAGTTTTTGGAAGAAACTTTTGTTCCTTGTAAAAAAAAATAGTTGTATGATGAAAGAAGATTTTGTGGGATTAGTTGAGATTTATGTTAATGAACACGTTTATTAAGCAAATGGATGCATGAAATCAATGTAAGCCAATTACAATGACATGTATATGATAATAGGATGGTGCAATTATTATTATATTGTTTGTTTATTATATTTATAATTATATTTTAGCATAATCAGCTTGATTTAGTGGGTTGAATCACGAAGAGGATCGCCACGGTTGGGGGTGTTGGAGAAAGCAAGGTGCAGGCCTGGATCACGGCGGGTTAAAGACGAACTGTACACAAGGGAATTGTTGACACTTTGAAAATTGGTGTTGATGAACGGCGCCCACGAACTGTACAAATTCGAACTCCATTTCTTCTCTTTCTCTTCGCTTTCCATACTCTGCTTTTTCTTCTGGATTTGTAGGGCATCGGATGATTGAGTGATGTGCATGACGGCGCCCACGTTCTCCCCTTCCAGCTTTATGTCGTCACTTTGCAGCTGCTGATGCTGCTTCTGGTGGGTCTTGCCGGAGACGCTCTCTGTCGGAGGAGATGCTGGCTTGCCGCTATATTTAGGAGACGAAGGCGGCGGAGAAGTTGGAAGAATATCAGTGGTGGTGGTGGGAGCAGAGGAAAAAGCTTCTAGCTCTGTGAGCGCCGTCGACGCTCGAACTTGAGATGGTGAGGCAGTGGCAGGGCGAGGCAAAGATGAGAGGCGTGGCCATGTACGGCCAAAACGAGGGAGATTTGCCATAATAATAATTAAAAATTTAAAAGAAGGATGAGAGAGATGGTCAAAGGGGTTTGAGTTTTGTGGGTATTTATAGGGAAAACGATGGAGCACAGAACACAAAGAAGGGGTAGCAAAGATCACAGCAAAAGCAACGAATAATTTGGGTCTTTCATTCTTCTCACCCATTCAAGCAATCCAAATATTGTGACAAACACATGTTTTTTACACCAAAACCAAAAATAAATAATAAATCCCTTCATTTACCTTCTTTTTTTTCTTCTTTTTTTTTCTTTTTAGCATTTATCTTAATAATCTATTTATTTATACTTTCCGTTTACATAGAATTACTCTCTACCCGTGTCATTTCTTTCGATTTCAATAGAATATAACATAATTTCTCCTTCAAGAAAAAGACGTATTATACGAACCGTCGTGAAGTATTTTCATTTCTTTATCTCAAAGGAAGAGAATAAAATGTTGAGGAATCTTTTCTATGATTATTTGCCCTAAAATTAAAAAGAAAATACAATATACTTATTTTTGTACTACAATTATTTTTCAAAGGTTAAGAATATTACCCAAGGAATTATTACTGCTTCAATATATCGACATGTATAACCCTATATTAGGATTCCAATATGCAAACAATGAAGAAATAACAGAGATAGATTCTATTGGACACACTTACTTCTGAATCTGATACAAGTGAGAGGGAGGAAGGCGATGCTTGTGCTCGCCAGACAGCACGTTCTTGTGTATGATAGTAGTTGGATTGAGCCAATGGAGAGCAGGGTTGAGGGAGTCTAGAGCTATACCGGGAGATGGGAAAGTGGAAAGAAATCATGAGGAAAAGGGAAGGAAGTTTACATAGAACTAACAGTAAATTAAGGCCAGGTTGTGAATTCAAAGACTTTGAGGACAATGTCAATTCCAGTGGGGATCTGCCATACAAAGAGTACGAGAGTTAATGCATTCAGCGCAATGTGAAGATTTCTGGCTGTCTCATTTCCCTTCTGCATTGCAGGTACAAGAGCAGCTGCCAGTGCCCACAGAACAGTTATCCCTGCTCATTCATTACCAACAAAATAAGCGCAAAATGCATATCAGATCACAACAACTACATAGAAACAGACTAAAGTACCAAAGTAGAGGGATCTGGATGGAATGCAATGCAATGACAGTACATTCATATGATACCTAAACTTCTAAAAGAAAGCCTTGAGATGCAAAAGCTTTTGCTTTACCTGCTCCTGCAAACAAATGAGGGCCTGGAAAAAGCTTTCCTGTTCTAAGCCATGTATTTAAGCCTCCACCAATTGCTTCCAAAACTCCGAATCCTAATATTATGGAACCAGCATTGAAGTGTCTGTCTCTGAAGGACCCTTTGATCAGCTCTTTCCTCTCCTGAAGTTCAAACACCAATGACATCAGATATGTTGGTTGAGCATTCAGTAGATGGACTAATCCATTCTACTTTGATTATGGAATTACCAGAATCAAAGGAATCTGTTCTGTTCTTAGATATAAGAATCAATCAAATAAGTCAACTCTTCACATTCAGATTCTACCACAAAATTAAAATTATATACCTCTGATCTCTATTTCCTTTTTTACACCATTGGACCACCTCCTAGTATTCCTTCAAACAATCTTCCAAATAGAGTTAACCACGTAGCACTATTGTGAGATCCCACATTGATTGGAGAGAGGAACGCGTGCCAACAAGAACAATGAGCCCCCGAATGGGAGTAGATTGTGAGATCCCACCTCAGTTGGAAAGGGGAACGAAACATGTTTTATAAGGATGTGAAAATCTCTTCCTAGCAAACGTGTTTTAAAACCTTAAAGGAAAACTCAAAGACAACAATATCGCTAGCGGTGGGCTTAGGCTGTTACAATTGTTCACCACTTATATAGTTGCACTTTCAACAATCTTTTCACACACAAATTAAATAATAACAAAAGAAATAAATAAATTTTCTATAAACAATCACCATCCATCTAACCTCTACCACTTCAAGAGTTTACTTTTATTTGAGTTGACTTATTTACTCTTAGAATGAATGTATAGTTGAATAAAACTCAAATATAGATGACATTATCAAATAATTCGGACCATGTACTTTTAAACTTATAGTGATTTAGTCCTTCAACTTTGACTTATACTCTTAAAATTGTAATAACTTAATCCCTATCATGAAAAATCTCATTAAAAACTAAGTATCACTTGTATTATGTAACGATCATAACATTATTTTTTATGATATAGATTAGCGTATTGATTTGATTCTGTTAATGATAACCAAATTTTTTAGTTCAAATGCAGGTGCAAGAATTTGAAAGTTTGGTCTGTTTGAGGAGATAAATAACTTGACCAATTGAGCAATGCTATTTTCTCTTAAGTGGGTTGTGGCTTATTAAATTTGCATATGAAGTACTAGACGTTTCAACACATACATCCATATACAGGTATATATATTAAAAAGTTGTGTCCTCGTCATGTCGCACCTTATTTTTTTTTTTTTAGAAATTAACATGGCGCAGTGTTCAAGTATATCAGTATTGTCTATCCATGCCCATTAGAGTTTAGAACATGGCTCTGATCCACTTATTTTCCTGTAGGGATGCTAATGGAAATCTAGTTATTGGCATGCTAAGAATCGCTATGTCTACATTGAAAGGAATAAGGATTATGCCTTTTCTATTCCTTCTTTTATTCTCCTTCTTATGTCTCCATTCCCTTTATTCTACCCATATTCGTCACAAACACAATCCAGACTCACCCATAATTGAGATTTTGGGTCTAGTAATAGATAATTAGTTAGGTTCGGAAATACCTCTGTGAGCTGCTGAATCTTCAATTCCGTGGGAGATGGAGGTGCCTCAACGGGCTTCCCATCTGGGGCTACTGCCGCAGGCACCACTTGCTTCTTGAGCTCATTAATTTCATTCTGAATCGTCCTGACTCGCCGCCATTGCCAGCCCAAATAGCCAGCCCAGAGTGTCCAGACAAAAAGTCCACCCATAACAACAGGGTGGATGAGGGCAATTGACCTTCCCTCCAAAATACCAAACTCCCCTCCAGCAGCAAGTGCATCCTGAAACCAATCAAAACGAATCGAACCCGAGAATCCCACAAACTAAAA
The DNA here is from genome assembly GCF_002738345.1 of Cucurbita maxima. Lineage (NCBI taxonomy): Eukaryota > Viridiplantae > Streptophyta > Magnoliopsida > Cucurbitales > Cucurbitaceae > Cucurbita > Cucurbita maxima. The sequence continues at coordinate 6,626,140 of NW_019272021.1, read as the reverse complement.
CCGGAAGAAGAGATAGAAACCGACCTGTGGATGAAGGAAGAATGGCAATGTGAGAGCGGTAAGGGGAAGGGTATAGGGTTTGAGATTACGAACACTCTGAATGAAGAAAGTGTGCGGAGATTTGGGGTTTTGAGAGAAGTGCAATTTGGTTGGAATGGAGGGAAGTGGAAGCTTGGAGGAACCAATGGGAGCGATAATGGGGAGTTTTGGAAGGCTGAGAGTAATGGCCATGCTCAGATTATTCTGGCGGAAAGGAAACAGAGAGAGAGAGGGAGGCGATGGGCGAAGAAGAGTGGAGAAGAAACAAAAGGATAAGCGAAGCGATGGGATTTGGATTGACATGGCTACTTTTGCTTTGCCGCGCCTACAAAGTAAAGTTAGAGGATTGATTCAGTTGCTGACGCAAATGAAATGAACGGCTCAAATTCTGTAATTGGCGAATGGGTCCCACATGCCACAACTGGGCCCAATTCCGAACCTTCCAAACAAGCATACGCGGGAAGGACACGCTGTTTCGATTAACTTGGTTTAATATTTTAATCACTCCAGTTTTCTAAAACTTTAACAATTACATGATGGATGAGCACTTTAGGTATTCCATACTGATTATTACAAGCTAACATTAAAAAGCTACCAAAAACAAATATTCATAGAATTCAGAAGTGATAAAGGGGTTCAGAGATTAGCACAAATTTATTGTTTTAATCCAAACTAGACATTCAACATAAATAAGTTTCCACCCACAAACTTTTTTTATTTCTTCCTAGCTAAGCCTCTTTAAAATCAAATAATAGTCTTATTAATATAATCCAAACGAACAACGTAATAGTATAAATATTACTAGTCAAAATAATTTTTATCATAAACATAATAATCTTTTTTTAACCTCCACTTTTAGGTAGACATGGAGAAGCTTTTAAGAAGAAGAAAAAAAATGAAGTGATTTTTTGGTGGATTCCAAAACCTTTTAAAGGGGGGAAAACATCAAATAGTAATTCATGCGACTGGTAAGTCAAAAAAAAAAAAGAAACATATAAAGCAAAACATTTTAGTACATTTTAGTTATTCCGATCAATATTCAAAACCATTGGTGTTTTAATTGCTAAATTACACTATAACTTACTCTGTAAATATTAAAAATTATACTGAATATTTAAATTAACCAAAAAAAGGGGAAAATAATTAGTTTGAAATGATTTAAAAATAAGATTGATTCTATGTTGGTGCGAGTGATTGGAAGCCACCATAATTGAATATTTATAAATAAACAAATAAATAAAGTTGCTTCCCATCCATTTGTTTATGGAGTTCTAGTTATGGTCCCAGTAATCATATCATCTCATACCCAAAATTTGATTATACCAAATAAAAGGACTCATCATTAAGCCATGCTCCTAAACAACAACCATATAAACAAATTTTTATTTATTTATTCATTTGCTGGGGTTAATTACCAACTTGGTTCCTTCATGTGGGCTTAATTACAATTAATTTTATATCTGAAATTGATCTGTTAAATATATAATAAAATTGAATGGAAAGTTGGGAAGATTTTAAAATTTAAAAGCAACTTAGAGAGTTAATTGAGGGATTAAAAAAGATACATAAAAGGTGAAGAGAGGTAATTAGCAGGGGAATGCGATGGACTGGGGTTGAATTTAGAGGCCGAACACCCAAAGCCAGAACACAGCCCATAACCCGCAATTCATCTTTCTTCTTCTTCTTCCTCCTCCTCCTCCTCCTCCTCCTCCTCATCATGCCTCTCTCCTCCTCCAATCCTGTTTAGTTTTTTTTTCTTCTTCCATCTAAAAAACTATATATAGATATAGATATATATATGTATATCTATATATATATCTCCTCCTGCTTGACCCTTTCCCTCTCTCTGTAACCTGGGTTTTGGCCCCCGTTAAACCTGGGCCTTCTACCCTTGTTGGGTTTCTATTGATTCTTCTAAATATGTTGTGTCTTCTACTCTGGGTTTGATCTTCTAGGGATTGTGTGTTTTTGTTTTTCCTTTTCCATTGGGTGTGGCTGAGGAGGCGCCATGGAGTTGTTTTTCAGGTCGTTTTTCGCAATCTTCATCGGAATTTGTTTCTGTTGGTTGTTGCGGATTGTTTTATTCAGGACCGGATTCGTTTTCGTGGTCAAGAAATGGTGGAGAAATCTAGAAGATTGTTTCCATGTTTACCAGTTTTTCAGAATCCCGGAATTCAATCAAAGTTCTCAACAGAATCACCTATATCGAAAAGTCTCTGCTTATCTTACGTCTTTATCGTCCCTGGAGGATTCCGACTTCACCAATCTCATCACCGGAAACACCCCCAATGACATTATTCTCCGCCTGGATTCCAATCAGACGGTTCAGGACAATTTTTTGGGGGCAAAACTGCTTTGGACCAATGAAGAATATGGTTCCAGAAATTTTGTGTTGAGGATTCGAAAGGCTGATAAGCGCCGAATCCTCCGCCCTTATCTTCAGCACATTCATACCCTAACTGCCGATGTGATTGAGCAGAGGAAAGGGGATTTGAAGCTTTTTATGAATTCAAAACCTAATAATCAGTCGGATACAAGATGGAAATCGATTCAATTCCAACATCCATCCACTTTCGATTCGATTTCCATGGAAACAGATCTCAAAGAAAGGGTCAAATCCGATCTCGAATCGTTTCTCAAATCCAAACAATATTACCACAGATTAGGCAGAGTTTGGAAACGAAGTTACCTTCTATACGGCCCTTCCGGAACCGGAAAATCTAGCTTCGTCGCCGCTATGGCGAATTTCCTCTCCTACAATGTCTACGATATCGACCTCTTCAAAGTCTCCGATGACTCTGATCTCAAGCTTCTTCTGCTACAGACCACGACCAAGTCGATAATCGTCGTCGAGGATCTTGATCGGTTTCTGATGGACAAATCGTCGGCGTTGAGCCTATCGGCGCTACTGAACTTCATGGATGGATTATTAACATCGTGCTGCGCGGAGGAGAGAGTGATGGTTTTCACCGTCAATTGCAAAGACCTGGTTGACCCGGCGGTTCTCCGACCTGGGCGTATCGATGTTCACATCCATTTTCCACTCTGCGATTTCTCTGCTTTCAAGAATCTCGCAAACAACTACCTAGGCGTGAAGGATCACAAATTGTTCCCTCAGGTTGAAGAAATATTCCAAAACGGCGCCAGTTTAAGCCCGGCCGAGATCAGCGAGCTGATGATCACGAACCGAAACTCGCCTAGCCGTGCGATAAAATCGGTCATCACGGCGTTGCAGACGGACGTGGAGCGACGGAGAATCAGCAGCATCGGACGGCGACTGAGCGACTGCGGGTCGAGGAAGTCCGTCGCCGAATCCGTCGAATCAGGCGGCGTATTGTGCAGCGAAAACACTCAGACCGGAAAAGAGCTGAGAAAATTGTACGGGTTTCTAAGGATGAAAAGCAACAAAATATCTCAGACGTTCGATGCGTCTCCTATGCGGAAAGAAAGTTGATTTTACGGACGTGGCGGAATCCCAATGGAGGAAGTGATTTCCTGCCATGGGCTCGCAGGTACTGGATTTGTGGGGCGGGGGGGGGGGGGGCTTAGATAGGGAG